>NC_084559.2:35795645-35830645 GCF_033978685.3 Nerophis lumbriciformis | reverse complement strand
GTTAGCTAGCATGCTAATCTTGGGAATGAGAAAACGTACCTTGGTTTTTAACTTCTTCGTGCTGCCTGCTTTTCTTCTGCGCTTTGACTTTAGGCATTTTGCTGTCTGTTTGATGCGAATCCTTCAGATTTGTGTAAAATATTCACAAAAAGTTACGCAGAGTTGGCAGTACACACGTGTGAATGCTCCTTCTTCGTTACACCGCTCACGTGAACCAATCAGCGTGAGTCGCCCCCTGGTGGCAAGACGCAGAACTACAACAACATCAAGTATAGTATGTTCTATTGTTTTTTTAAATGTTATTTAATGCAATACTCAAAAGACAGACACATGCACACAAAAGACGACTTCTTTAGTCACTGATGGGAAGTTCCTCAAGCGTCATGGCAATGTCTCTCAGTTTAGGATCCTCCATCCAGTTTATTCTACACACAAACAGAATTCCCTGCGCACAAGAATTACTTGGGTATATTTTTGGTTTTGGTTTTGAAAATACAGTAGTGTATTTCTCTTTACCCTGAAGACATTCTGTGTCATGATGGCCATATTTTTGTACTTCTTCAGGTTTGCTCGACCTTTCTCCAAGGCGGCTTTGTACTTTTCTGCATCAGGGTGCTCCCTCTTCACCATCAGGTTGTCAATGTCCTTCATTTTCTCATGCATCAGACGCTTCAGCTCTGTAGGATAGAAAGCTTCTGTCAGATGGATAAATGCTCCTTGTAAACAAAGGGTGTCCTAAACCTTTGGTCAACACTGAAAATTCAATAGATGCGATGTGAGACAACGTTTATTTTACTTTGTAAAAAGGCTGAAAAAAAAACGTATTTATATTGCAGGCCAAATATTTGTGTTGCTATTAGTTATAAGTATCAACATGACAGCTTCTTTTTACAAAACCCAAAACCAATGAAGTTGGCACGTTGTGTAATTCGTAAATAAAAACAGAATACAATGATTTGCAAATTATTTTCGACTTATATTCAATTGAATACGCTGCAAAGACAAGATATTTAATTTTCGAACTGAGAACCTTAATTTTTTTTTGCAAATAATAATTAACTTAGAATTTAATGGCAGCAACACATTACAAAAAAGTTGGCACAGGAACATTTTACCACTGTGTTACACGGCCTTTCCTTTTAACAACACTCAGTAAACGTTTGGGAACCGAGGAGACCAATTTTTGAAGCTTTTCAGGTGGAATTATTTCCCATTCTTGCTTGATGTACAGCTTAAATTGTTCAACAGTCTGGGGTCTCCATTGTCGTATTTTAAACTTCATTATGTGCCACACATTTTCAATGGGAGACAGGTCTGGACTACAGGCAGGCCAGTCTAGTACCCGCACTCTTTTACTATGAAACTTCTGAAGTTTTCCTGAGCCCATGTGGTGATATCCTTTACATACTGATGTCGCTTTTTGATGCAGTACCGCCTGAGGGATCGAAGGTCCGTAATATCATTGCTTACGTGCAGTGATTTCTCCAGATTCTCTGAACCTTTTCATGATATTACTGACCATAGATGGTGAAATCCCTAAATTCCTTGCAATAGCTTGTTGAGAAATGTTGTTCTTAAACTGCTGGCCAATTTGCTCATGCATTTGTTCACAAAGTGGTGACCCTCGCCCCATCCTTGTTTGTGAAGGACTGTGCATTTTATGGAAGCTGCTTTTATACCCAATCATGGCACCCAACTGTTCCCAATTAGCCTGTTCACCTGTGGGATGTTCCAAATAAGTGTTTGATGAGCATTTCTCAACTTTCTCAGTCTTTTTTGCCACTTGTGCCAGCTTTTTTGAAACATGTTGCAGGCATCAAATTCCAAATGAGCTAATATTTGCAAAAAATAACAAAGTTTTGCAGTTCGAACGTTAAGTATCTTGTCTTTGCAGTATATTCAATTGAATATAGGTTGAAAAGGATTTGCAAATTGCAAATTATTCACAACGTGCCAACTTCACTGGTTTTGGGTTTTGTACATTGGGCATATTTTTGCTGTATTATTCCCCAATTTTTGCAATATAATTTTGTAACAATGAAAAAAAAACGAGCTGCCCTTTGGACACCCCTGAAGTAAAACATATTTACAAACCAAGTCTATTTTTCTGGAGTTCAGTGATATCATCTTGAAGATTCCTTGATTCCTTTAAACAAAAAAAAAGGAAAGTGTACTTGAATTATAACTTGCATGGTTTTAATGTGATCACTTTGCTATTTAATTTCATTTACGTTAACACTCGCCATGAGTCATACAAATACCAACACGGATCACATGTATTGCCTGTACATTTTTCAATGTATTTATTGTGAGTGCTATTGACAGTTTAACAATATATTAATATTCAAACTAATGCCTTATTCTCTTCCGTTACATACAATTGTTTGAGCGAAACAAAATAAATAGTAGTAGCTTACTTGCTGAAGTTGTTTAATATTTGAGCAAAGCATCATGCAGCGATCACTGGTGGCTTTCAGCTCACTGCAAACAACACAAGTGAGTTAAAAATTGATAACGACATCATATATCCCCCAACTGAACGCATGAAGTCAACTTACACCGCCTCTGCATTATTCTCTTTCAGTTTTTCGGTGATGGCGTGCCACATCTGCATTCTAAAACACACATCATGATGTTGTTAGATGTACACTTTGTTGGGTTACCTGCATATATCTAATGGAATAGAAGAAAACTGTGCTTTTACAAAGATAATAACGCTCATTTTGAGAGAGGTCATAATTTAGCTACATGTTTATTATTGTTCATTCTTTGGGATGAATAAAGTTTGACAACAGAGCATCATTAGTGTTCTAAAAGTCAATTATGTCATTCAGTGGAGGAAGGTGTACATAATGTTATCATCTCCATCTTCTATACTGTGTTTTACCTGTGTAAAGCCAGTGTGCGGTTAAAATGAATGGTCTTGACTCTCTCCAGCTCACTGACATTTTCCGACCTGTGAAGCCAAAAAAAATAAAAAATTAATGCATGTACTGTACCATGTCATTTCCCATTTCCAAAATGTTAATGAACAATCGGGCACTTACAATTCTCTTTCCACTTCAGATGAAGTGCATGCTCTCTTACTTCTCCCTGCTACAGAAGAACTGATATTTACTCAAAAAATGATCATGATGGCAGAATTACTGTGATTATATTTACCTGCATTTAGTTGAACTTCCATCTCAAAGCACTGGTTGAACATCTGCTCTTTTATTCTGGAACAAAATACATAATATATTCATTTATTCATCCGTTTTCTACCGCTTGTACTGCTCAGCTGACTTTGTTAAAGAGCGCTGCGGCAACAAACTCAACCGTTAGACCATCAGTGACCAACAAATATAATATTTGATTATTGTATACGTTAAAGCACCTCATTATGTCTGGCAAGGTGTCAGATTGGCCGCTGGCTCCATCATTTAGAACCACACTCTCCACGATTTGGTTAAGGTTCTCCATGTCCGGCTCCATAATGTTAAAACTTGGACTGAAAAAAACAAAAATGCACATTAACAGAATTCCATAATTCATTGTTTCCTTAGATCGTGACAAAGCTAGTTTTAGCCTTTTAATGAATTTCAAATCAGTTTAAGCACAGGTGTCAAACTCAAGACCTGGGGGCCAAACCTGGCCCACTATGTAATTTTATACAGCCCGCAAAAAGCCTGGAGAAAATATCAATAAATCAAAATGTATTTATATAGCTCTTAAAGGACTTCAAAAACTCACAACAACATCCCCTGATCCGAACCCACATAGCGTCACTAAAGGAAGTATGTAATGCATGCAATTGCATATCTTTTAAACTTTTACCATTATCTTTAGACTTCCTTTTTATTGTCATTCAAATTTGAACTTTACAGTACAGATAAGAACGAAATTTCGTTGCATTAGCTCATGGTAGTGCAGGATAAAAAATCAATAAGGTGCAGATATAAATAAATAGATTACTGTACAGATAAATATATTGCACTTTTGCATATGCATCCACGTTTATGGGTGTATGTTATATTGTCTTTATATTCCAGCGAGTTAATCCATTTTTGGGGGAAATTGAGGGGATTATTATGATGCGTTCAAGAGTCTTACAGCCTGAGGGAAGACGCTGTTGCAGAACCTGGAGGTTCTGCTACGGAGGCTGTGGAACCTCTTTCTAGAGTCCAGCAGTCTAATAATACAACACATATTATCATACATTGCCAAAAAAATTTTTTGTCAAATTAAAAATAAATACTTAAATTACTGCTTGACTTATGATTTTTAAACAAGTTATCTATAAAATTGTGCAGTATAAAAATGACAATTGATTTTTTGGTAAAATTCTGGTGACTGGAACTGTCCATTTTTTACCTCAAAATTTGCGGTGTTTTCTACGGTAAAATTCTGGCAATTGCACTGCTGGTTTTCTTTCCGGAAAAAAAGTGGTACAACTTTTCCATTTACAGTAATACACTGTAAAAACAAGATAGATTTTACGGTTTAAAAAAAAAAAAGCTAAATTGCCTACATTTTTACCGTTAAAAAAAATAATGCTGTTTTTCCATTCACAGTAATATGCTGTAAAACAACACCATACATTATACAGTAAATTTCTGGCCACTGAGCTGCCAATTTGTATTTTTTATTTTAAAATTTACAGATTTACATTTTGAAAAATATAATAATCAAATTCATAGACTATTGCGTAATGATATCGCGAGGCGAATCCTTATTCATTTATATTCATATATTATTCACTGTTGCAAGTGGCCATAACTGCAATGTGACCCTCAATGAAAACGAGTTAGACACCCCCGAGTTCAGGGTTCCAAATGACATTGTTGCGTAGTGTGGAACTAAGGTGTTGAGCTTTTGCGAAGTTATCATTGTTATATTATATACAAATATTAAATGTATTAAATTAAACCACAATAGGGCAGCACGGTGGAAGAGGGGTTAGTGCGTCTGCCTCACAATACGAAGGTCCTGAGTAGTCGTGAGTTCAATCCCGGCCTCGGGATCTTTCTGTGTGGAGTTTGCATGTTCTCCCCGTGACTGCGTGGGTTCCCTCCGGGTACTCCGGCTTCACCCCACATCCAAAGACATGCATCTGGGGATAGGTTGATTGGCAACACTAAATTGGCCCTAGTGTGTGAATGTGAGTGTGAATGTTGTCTGTCTATCTGTGTTGGCCCTGCGATGAGATGGCGACTTGTCCAGGGTGTACCCCGCCTTCCGCCCGATTGTAGCTGAGATAGGCTCCAGCGCCCCCCGCGACCCCGAAGGGAATAAGCGGTAGGAAATGGATGGATGGATAAACCACAATATCCTACTATACACAATTAAAAGTACCCGTATATTAGGAATACGAGAACTCGTCCACAGTGGTAAACAAGCAGCGTCTACACTATCATGCTTTAATGACAAAACAAGCCGTCTAAACGAACAAATCATGTTACAAAACATAGAATAAAATATCATTAGTTGTCAGTCTATATTTCAGGCTAGCCTTTAAATAGCGATTTTAACGAAAGAAACATTACCGTATGTTTACGTCAAATTCGCCCGCCCGGAAGTGATGTCTTCTTTTTCTTCTTTAGTTTCCCGGATAACGAATCAGTGGCGGAAAAGAGAAGGCTGCCATCTAGCGACTACCAACATATTACATTTCCATGGTTGTATTTAAAAAAAAATTCAACATCTGTACGATAAATCTAACAAAAATCCCAGAAATAGGTAACGTGACAACAGTAACAATAAATACATTTACAATACATTAATACATACATTTATTTAAATACGAACTGATGCAATTATAGGATATTTGATTGATGTCCGTATTCATAAGGAGAGCATATATTTAAATTGTAAATATACATTTAGGTTATAATTGCACATTTCAAACATGCCTACGAAAAAGAATACGGAGGCCAAGTGGGACAAAATTAGATAAATAAATACATATTTAAGTAATTACATCTATCAATAACCCTCCCGCGACCCTGAAGGGGACACGCGGTAAAAAATGGATGGATGGATGGATCTTTCAATAACTAAACTTATTGACTGAACTGGTAGAGTATAATATCTTAAAATCAGGGATAAAGCACATAGAATAATTCTGCAAAACACAATTCAAATGAGATTTGTAAAATGAGAACGTAATCATAATCTAAAGAAACTGAGATTTTTAATAAATCAAGATTTTGTCACGGCCCGGGCGCATGCCAATGCGTACTCATCTGTGCACTCTGCTGATCTACGCGCGCCACTCCGGCTGCAGCAGGCAGCTGCAACAATCTGCAATCTGCACACCTGTCGCTGACGAGCTCCCTGGGCTTCTTCAGCCAGTGCAGACCTGTGTTCCAGGCCAGAACGTAACTACCTGTTGTGTACAGTAAGCCGTATAACATGCTCTATGCAGTCCTGCTCTTTCTGTGTTTTCTTCCCTGTGTTTCATTGTGTGTTGTCCTGTGTCGTGTCGTTCCTAGCAGAAAATCCCCGTTCCCGCATGATCAGCTGTGTGTCTCGTCTTCTCTGTTGTTGCTCTCTGGTTCTCTGGCTGCCCCTCTTGGATCTCAACCTCCCGCCTGGACACGGACCTTTTGACGCCTTTCTATCGCCCCGACTTCCTGCCTGCTCACGGACCTCCGACCTTGTCTTGTTCGCCCCTGGACTTCCTCAACTCCCGCTCAACACTCCTGGTAACACTCATTAATTCCTACACATAGTCGCACACCATACACACTCTTGGATTTTGTCACACTCCATTTCCCTAGTTTATTCATATTATGGTTTGTTATTTTATATATATATATATATATATATATATATATATATATATATATATATATATATATATATATATATATATATCATAATATTATACTACCCCCTTGTTGTCTGTGTCGTCTTCTCCTCTCGTACAAACACAGATTTAGGGTAATGGAAAAACTTGACAGTGGAACAGAAAAATGCAGGTCTATTTCTGTATCTAAGAAATATTTATGAAGAATGAAAGATATGACTTTTAATAAATGATTGTTTTCATTTGTTTTTGTTTTGTTGTTGTATGTTTTGACATACATATTGCCTTCATAGTCTTCTGAGTTGCAATTGTGTGAATATCAGGCAGATATGATAAGTTTATACTTTCTGCTTCTTTTCATTCATAATTTATTTGAATGCTATGTTAACTGTTATAGCACGGAATGAAAGAAAAACAAATATGGAAATAAATTCAATGTGTCATTAATTAATCAAATCATTAAATACATTATGAAATCAATAATTCATTACATTGTAAAATAATTAATTCAATCATTAAATCAATGGTTAGTTAATTTATTAAATATATTATTGACCTATAAAACAAGGGTGTACCCCGCCTTTCGCCCGAATGCAGCTGAGATAGGCTCCAGCACCCCCCGCGACCCCGACAAGGGGTAGCAAATGGATGGATGGATAAACATTTATATATATGTATGTATTTATGTATTAGAAATAATTTATGACACATTTTAAAGGGGTCATAAAACACTTCCTTGTGGTCTACATAACATGTAATGGTGGTTCTTTGGTCAAAATGTTGCATAGATTATGTTTTACAGGCCGTTTTTAAAACTTTTTCTGATCATCTCTTCAGGATGTGTTTTTTTGTGGGCGGTCTTATTTACGTGTCTCCACTTGGACAGAATCTTCTTGAGCCATCTTTGTTGTAGTTTTTAGTTTCCATAACAAGTCTACTGACAAATATAAGTTTGAACTAGAGATGTTTGATAATGGCTTTTTTGCCGATATCCGATATTCCGATATTGTCCAACTCTTAATTACCGATACCGATATCAACCGATACCGATATATACAGTCGTTGAATTAACACATTATTATGCCTAATTTTGTTGTGATGCCCCGCTGGATGCATTAAACAATGTAACAATCTTTTCCAAAATAAATAAACTCAAGTTATGGAAAAAAAATGCCAACATGGTACTGCCATATTTATTATTGAAGTATCAAAGTGCATTATTTTTTTTCACTGCTTTCATATATCGCCGTGTTTGATGCATTTTTGTTGTGTTTTGCTTGACTGTAAAATATGTTGATCGAGGAGGTGGTCTGAGAAGTAAAAGAGGAGCAAGAGGAGGGGGGTGGGGGGGTTGGCTTAGCGAGGGTGTATATTGTAGCGTCCCGGAAGAGTTAGTGCTCCAAGGGGTTCTGGGTATTTGTTCTGTTGTGTTTATGTTGTGTTACGGTGCGGATGTTCTCCCGAAATGTGTTTGTCATTTTTGTTTGGTGTGGGTTCACAGTGTGGTGCATATTTGTAACAGTGTTAAAGTTGTTATACGGCCACCCTCAGTGTGACCTGTAGGGCTGTTGACCAAGTATGTTTGCATTCCCTTGTGTGTGAAAAGCGGTAGATAATGTGTCTGGACCGGCACGCAAAGGCAATGCCTTTAAGGTTTATTGGCGCTCTGTACTTCTCCCTACGTCCGTGTACACAGCGGCGTTTTAAAAAGTCATAAATTATACTTTTTGAAACCGATACCGATAATTTTGAAATCGATAGACAGATAATTTACGATATTATATTTTAAAGCATTTATCGGCCGATAATATCGGACATCTCTAGTTTGAACTATACGCTACTTTATATTAGGAATAGCAACAGTGGAAGGGGAATGTCAGTGTATGACCCTGTCTGCCCCACGACAAGAGGGTAGCGAAAAAGGAGTTTAACCTCTTAAGGCCCAAGCTGTTTGTTTACATGATTTTTTTTATTTCTCTTTGCTATTTGGGCTTATTGGACCCTAATTAGAATAAAAACTAAAAATCCTCTTTTTATATGATGTACTTAGTCTATAAGTAACAAACGTGTACTTCATGTGTAGTGACATGCTAATTTTTATTTTTACACTTTTTTTTTTTCAAAATTCCATTGTATGTTATACTCTTCTGACACCACCAGATAGCAGTATGTGTCCATATGTCGGCATAAGACCCCAATTCAGTAGTGTACACAATTTTGGAAATAAGAGCTAAATGATGCTGTCCACGCATGTGGCCACTAAGGCCTTTAGAGGTTAATGACTACAATGCGGACTACAATGGCGGAAGGCACTATCTGTACATTCATACCATATATGGATAACCCAGGGAGGGGGGGCGGGGTTAGGTTTGGTTGGTATCAACACTTCAGTCATCAACAATCAGCATAAACAATTGCATCATCAGAGAAATGGATATTGAGACAGTGTAGGACTGACTTGGTAGGATATGTACAACAAGTAGTGGACATAGAGAGAGAGATCAGAAAGTATAAGAAAAAGTGTCTACATTTGATTGTTTGATTGTTTACATTTGATTATTTACAATCCGAAGAGGTACTATGTGGAAGGGGGAGGGTGTTAGTTTACGGACCCGTGCCTGGTCCGTAAACCAGGCACGGGTAGATTTTGCGCTGTGTGCAGGCGCCAAGTCCTGTTGGAACTTGAAATCTCCATCTCCATAGAGCAGGTCAGCAGCAGGAAGCATGAAGTGCTCTAAAACTTGCTGGTAGACGGCTGCGTTGACCCTGGATCTCAGGAAACAGAGTGGACCGACACCAGCAGATGACATGGCACCCCAAACCATCACCCAACCATGCAAATTTTGCATTTCCTTTGGAAATCGAGGTCCCAGAGTCTGGAGGAAGACAGGAGAGGCACAGGATCCACGTTGCCTGAAGTCTAGTGTAAAGTTTCCACCATCAGTGATGGTTTGGGGTGCCATGTCATCTGCTGGTGTCGGTCCACTCTGTTTCCTGAGATCCAGGGTCAACGCAGCCGTCTACCAGCAAGTTTTAGAGCACTTCATGCTTCCTGCTGCTGACCTGCTCTATGGAGATGGAGATTTCAAGTTCCAACAGGACTTGGCGCCTGCACACAGCGCAAAATCTACCCGTGCCTGGTTTACGGACCATGGTATTTCTGTTCTAAATTGGCCCGCCAACTCCCCTGACCTTAGCCCCATAGAAAATCTGTGGGGTATTGTGAAAAGGAAGATGCAGAATGCCAGACCCGAAAACGCAGAAGAGTTGAAGGCCACTATCATAGCAACCTGGGCTCTCATAACACCTGAGCAGTGCCAGAAACTCATCGACTCCATGCCACGCCGCATTAACGCAGTAATTGAGGCAAAAGGAGCTCCAACCAAGTATTGAGTATTGCACATGCTCATATTTTTCATTTTCATACTTTTCAGTTGGCCAACATTTCTAAAAATCCCTTTTTTGTATTAGCCTTAAGTAATATTCTAATTTTGTGACACACGGAATTTTGGATTTTCATTTGTTGCCACTTCAAATCATCAAAATTAAATGAAATAAACATTTGAATGCATCAGTCTGTGTGCAATGAATAAATATAATGTACAAGTTACACCTTTTGAATGCAATTACTGAAATAAATCAAGTTTTTCAAAATATTCTAATTTACTGGCTTTTACCTGTATATTCTGATGATTATCTTGTGTGATGACTGTATTCCCTGCAAAAAATGTTCTATAGAATCTCTATAGAAATATATAGAACGCTATAGAATTTCGTCGGAATTTCTTTAGAACTGAAGATTCTATAGAATATGTATTCAAAATTCTATAGAAATTCTATAGACATCAGCTTCATGTGCTGGAAGGTCTTTTCACTGTTCTATAGAGCTGGGAATTCTATAGAATATCCTATAGAAATTCTATAGACATTACATTATCTGATGAAAAGTCCATAGATTGTTCTATAGAACTGGGCATTCTATAGAATGTCTAACAGAAATTCTATAGACATTATCCTTTATCTGCTGAAAGGTCTATAGATTGTTCCATGGAATAAAATTCTATAAAATGGCAGCAGCGCTATCACCATAGCATTGATTAATCTCATTAAGTTGATTCACCAGACTTGAGCTTGTTTTTTGAACAATGCAGGATGTCTCCCTCAATTATGAAAATGTTAATTTTGTATCATTTAAAATTGTGAGGTGTCATTTCAAGGCGGACACCCAGAACTTAATTCGGCAGACTTTATTTTTAAAAGTATATTTATTCCAATAAATCAATTTATTTTTATTTTTAGAGTTTTTGAGTTATCTATAAGTAAAAAGTGTGAATATTTTCGTAACTTACTTTTTTATGTGATAAAATTAATTTTATTGGACTTCCAACATAAATTGATTTAGCAAAACTCAGTTCAAAGGTTTAAATCAGACCTAAAACGTCAGGACCCGCCCACGTACCTGCATGCAGCTGTGGAAGAACAAGCCCAGACACGTTTCTTCACGGAGCCCAATAGGAAAACACTTTACCGAACTCATGTAAGTAACAATTTATATTGTTAAAAGTCAGTATTTGCCAGGATTTAAATGTATACATTTTCAAAAGCATGGTTCAATGTTATATTTAGTTTACTACTTTTCCCGCCGTAACATTACAAACCCCCCCCCCCAAACACGATAGATAGAACTGCTCTCGTTTTGTTATAAAATAACAAAACTGTTTTAAGGCTGCAATCACAACCAAATTCATGTATAGTTGGTAATAATCGCGTTGTATCAATGTTTCTCATATCCGACACTAATAAGTGCGAATATGTTTCAAATCAACTTTTTTTTTAAAAATTATTTATTTTTCCCCTTCGCGCTTGCCGTAGTTGCAAAGCAGATTTCGCGGGCAGTTTGAGTTGGTGATGGCGGCCACAACGTCCATGTTGACTTCACTCGCTCTTTCTAAGCTGCCCAAGTCACGTCGGAGTTCATTGACGGTAACTTTGTTGGCTTAAACATCACATTTAGGTTTAGGGTCTTCTAGGCGCGATGCGAGACGTCACAAGCGGGCTAACGTTGAGCCAAACAGCAGCTTCGAGGCACGGGCGGAAATGGTGAGCTAGCAAAACTAGCCTAATTTATTATTATTATTATTATCATCCCTCCATTGTTTGTAACGTCAGGCTTGTGTGATCACACAGAGAAGGAGTTTGGCCCCCAGTCAGGTCGCCAAACGGAAGCAAGGGGAGGATGATCATCGAGACGAAATATAGTATATTAACCACGCGGTTCTCGAGAGAAGATGAATGGAGAAAATTGGGACAGTGATGAAGAAGTCCAAGTTCCATGGCCACTCAACAAAGCAGGAGGAAGGAAGCAGTCACAAACCAAATACGTGGCAAGAATTCTGAGATTTGGTGGTAATTAATAAACAGTTGAAAACTTTTCAATTCAATTCAGTAAAAAGTATACGTTTTACCAGAAGTACATATAAATATAGATATATTTAATATAGATATATTTCATGTACTTCTGATTTTACACCTTGAACTTTCGACTTTGTTTATGTAAAGTTAAATTTAATTAATATAATTTTTTTTCTTCCATGATTGATAGTAATTTCTCATCAGTGCAGCCCTGGTATACTGAATGTTTCAATCTGCAATGCTGAGGTGATTGTCATGATAGTACAGACTTAACCTTGACAATTTTTTAATATGGCTGTAAGCCTGTAAATAAGGGAAAGTAAGGTGAAATTTGTTTCTCGCTGAGGTGAATTTCTGAATCATCAGAACTGTAGGTATACCAAAGTAATTTAGTGATAACAATCTGCTGCTGAAATGTATGACTAACTGTACAGTTTAATTTAGCTTAATGTGGCACATATTTGTTTTTACACAGAAGACACACGTGAACTGACGCCATATTTGAAAGCCGCTCAGGATGGCAAGGATGTACCCCTTACTGGTGATTTGGAATATGGCAGAGGCAAGAGAAACAAACAGCCAAAGTCTTGGTCATCAGACAGTGAGAGCAAGGATGAAAGTGTTGAGGAGACTCTATCTGACAGACAGCAGGTACTTTTATTTCAGTGGTGTTGTCGCGATATGACCGAAATAGTGTTGAAAGCAACGTTAAACGTTAATTCACTCACTCACTATTTCAGTGGTGTTTCAACTGTGTGAGGTTTTGTAGGATTCAATCCCATACTTTTGAAGTACCTTGTCAGTTTTTCTTTATCATAAAAGTTAATCAAATCATGTTTCATTGTAGGCTTTAAAGTTATTGAATATTTTGATTCAATTCGACCAACTCAGACAGAATAATATTCAAGACAAATTGAGGTGTTGACAGACTTTCTGCATGTACTCGAAAATCTATCATTTCTGCAAACATATTTCTTCACTTCAATGGCATATAAAAGAACTGAACACGTTTTCTTGTTAATCTTGATTTTTCAGAAGAAAAAGAGGAAAGTAAGCCGTACAGCTGTGGGATATGATGCTCGGGCACAATTGAAGGCCCAACTTGCTGCTGTGAGTACATGAATAGAATAGAATAGGATTTTATTGGTTAATCAAAGCACCCTCTCGAGGCAAACAATCACAAGTGCCTAGCATTCATTTGAAATCGAGTACGTAAAAATTGCATCCCTGGCAACTGGTTTAAAACACAAGTTTATACTTTTACTTATATGAAAATAACACTACAAATACCTGATGAACAGTGCCTACTGTGTGAATGGCTTACTGCTACATGTACATGTAGCATATTCAAATTAATGTGCCTACAAGGTTGCTTATACATGTAAAACTTATATGGTGCTGTCAGGGCCGTATCCAGGACAAATTGCTTCCGGAAAACATATGAGCGCCCAAATTAATCATAATACAAATTATTTCATTTGATTGACTATTTTGACATTTTCAGCTGGGAAGAACTTCACCGAAAGATACATGTACAGAAATGGAATCCCTGAAGAAGGAAGTCCTCCAGTTGAGAGAGGAAAACAAATCCCTTCGAGATGCATTGAGGGTTGTTGAAGGTAGGTTTTCTTATTCTAGAAGTATGTTATTGTAATTATCATAGGTTGATGGAAAATATGCTTACATGTCGATGTATGAAATAACTTTCTTATTACTGTATTTTCATCTAACTTTGGCCTACGGGTATTGTCGTCATGTACGGCTGTCCATCCGTCACCGCAATATTTACAGAATCGTTTCATGTACGGAAACCAAACTTGTTACATCTATTTATCTTAGTGTAACAAGAAGCCTATCGAAAATGAGTCGTCTCGGACAATATTTTCCAGAGTTATGCCCCTTTTTTCCAATAAAAATCCATTTATGATTTGGGATAATTTCAGAACTGTTGCATATACAACATCCTAAGTTGTGATGTCCTCCCCTCTAAATAAGGGGAGGACATATGGTACTTGTTTGTTTGTCTGTCTGTCCGTCCGTTTTTGTGTGTTTCTCTTATATTAGCAAGAGTTACGTCCCTTCCTTCTTGATATTTTGTCTCAGCTGGATATCTGATTAATACTTGACCGACAAATATTAAATCTTCGCGTGGTCAGGATGAATTAATATATATGGTTATATATATTTTTCATCTTTGATTGCTTCCTTACCATGTTTCCCTTGACTTGAACAAGATTCCTATCAAAATACCCTTACATTATGATAGCTGGGGTTAGAGCCGAGCGGTTTGGATATCGCCAGCTTCATGTTATTAATGTATTTTTTTTTTATTGTGTCTGCATCACAATGTACTTTTTTCTATTAAAGGACTTCCTGGCCTGCTAATGAAGATGGACGACTTATCACGTCAGGCAACAATACTATCAGCTCGACGTCCTGCTGTCGCTCTGCCAGAGAGGAGCTGGCCAACAGCAGCTTGACAGGAAAAAAATCCAATGCTTTTAAGGATAAGCATGAGAAACCAAAACTGGATGACAAGAAAGTGTCTGCTATTATTGGTGAGTATAAGTTAAATCAATCTGATTAAAACCATATCCACATCAGGGAAGTGGATCTGACCCTTTTCCTATCTCCAAGTCGTTCCGTGATCGTTTGGCATGAAGTATAGATATCCATAGCTTCCAGTCTGCTTGGTCCATGAATTGACTGCGAGATGTTCGTTTTGACAGATTTATAGGCATGGGTGGTCACATTAGCTTTGATCTCGTCGGAAACCAACATCAAGTGACAAAGCAAAAACCGCAGCGCACGGATATCTACACCTTTTTCTCGTTTGATATCTTATATCGGCATTCTCCGCCTTACTATTTAACAACTAGCGTCGGGAATTTCCGTGAGTTCTGCTGCAAGTTGAGAAGTGAACGACTTTTAGATAGGGAATGTGTCAGATCCCCTTCCCGATGTGGATATGGTTTCAATCAGATTGAAGTTAAATATTTTTATTAGAATTCTATTAATGCACTTTCGTGATTGTTCGAACGCCATTGGGGACACCCATCAAGTACACAACAAGATTCACAAGAAAGTGAAATCCTGAAAATAATTTGAAAAATATTTCACACACTGAATGGATTTTCTATATAGCTAATGAATAGTGTACATGCACTGTCAGAATTTGATACAGATTTGTTGCAGTTCGTAAAGCCTGGCATGATTGCACCACATATGATTTTGTGTGCGTCAAGCAGTGCAAGTGCCTTACAGCATAGAAACGCGTGATATGCAATGTATGCAGTGTGTTGACTATCCATTGCATTGATTAAATGATAGACATCACTCTCTTTATCGAGCTGAAAAATGCCATAGTGTAACTCATTGCATGACAGCTAGTGTCTTGGTGTCTGCAGACACTAATTCTGGTATATTTTATTGATCTTTCAGATTTTGTGAAGAAGCTCCATCCCTCAAGTGAAGCAAATGTGATAAAGAAAATCATTGGAGTGAAACTGAACATTGCGCAGAAAATGGGAAAAAAAGAAGGCCTCAGAAACAAATTCTGCTGGACGTCTAGCCGTCTCTAACAGTCGGGGAAGCGCGGTGATCATGTTGATTTATGCTGCTGACATTTATTTATTACGTCAAGATTTGAGTTACATGTATATAATAAATACAAGTCAACATTCATTCAACTGCAATATTTGTCTTTCTCCATTGCCAGTGTTAGACCACAGATTTTGTAGAATGCCTGCCCAATCATTTCTACATCATTCTGAACCGTATTCCACAGAAAGCCATTCCATAGGAGCCTGTTCTATAGAACTACTCTTTAGAACTTTCTTCTATAGCACTATTCTTTAGAGGAGATCTATAGAACCATTCTTTAGAACCCTGTTCTATAGAACCATTCTTTAGAACCCTGTTCTATAGAACCATTCTTTAGAACCCTGTTCTATAGAACCATTCTTTAGAACCCTGTTCTATAGAACCATTCTTTAGAACCATGTTCTATAGAACCATTCTTTAGAATCCTGTTCTATAGAACTTCGGTCCTAAAGTTCATTAGAAATTCTATAGAACTTCGGTCCTAAAGTTCATTAGAAATTCTATAGAGATATTCTTTAGAAATTCTATAGAACATTTTTTGCAGGGTTATGATGTTAGTATATATTTGATAGTGTATCCATCTATATCAGTGGACCCCGACTTAAACAAGTTGAAAAACGTATTCGGGTGTTACCATTTAGTGGTCAATTGTACGGAATATGTACTTCACTGTGCAATCTACTAATAAAAGTTTCAATCAATCAATCAAGCACTTATCTAATTTGGTCCTCCAAACTAGAATGACACGTCTTTAAAAGGCATAACCAGTAGACATAATACATATAATATATACACTTTAAAGATAATTAACAAAAACACTGAAAACTTCGTATACTGTAAAATGCATATCAATTACACTTGTCGTGTTTCCCAGTTTTCCCACAGTCCTTGAAGGCAGCATCACATTAGGTATGTGGTCTGGTCAGCTATGTAAACATGTCAATGTTATTAGCCGGGCTAACCACACAAGACAAGAAGACTACACGGTCTTGGCCCGACACTGTCGCTCCCTTTCGATGTCGTCATTCTATCGTGGGTTCGGGATTTATGGCGGTCATGTTTTCGTCACTTTAGGGTGGGAAGGGTGAGGAGGAAGAGGTCTGCGGTAGTTGGGCACGGAGATGCTAGTGGTGTTATGCTAATGATGAAGCTAACGGAGACTGGTTGTTGGACATCCAAGTGCATGAAAATGACGCCGCTTTATTCCAAAAGCACCGAATGATAACCGGCCGGGGGAGCGGCGTCGTCTCAGCGGGCGGCGAATGGCGTTATAAACCCGCTACACGCACAGTTTGCACCAGAGCAGCGGTGGTGCCTTCAATGCGCATAGCCGTGTAGTTCCATCACTTTGCGTAAAGATGTCATTCACCATGGAGGATCATTTGGAGTCGGGCTGGGTCGCTGTCCGCCCCAATGCGTTCGAGGAGAAGGAGAAGCATAAATTTGTCTTCATCGTCGCATGGAACGAAGTGGAAGGCAAATTTGCCATCACATGTCACAACAGAACGGCGCAAAGGAGAAGCTTTGGCAGCGGCAGGGAGGAGGATGGAGACAAAACAACATGGCTGGTAACTAGTCCTGCAGGGGATAAAGTGTCCCGGAGCCCTGGCTTAGGACCAAGAGAGACTGCGGTGCAAGGCCTTAAAAGCAAACTTCCAGGTTCCAAACTAAGTCCTGTTAAAATGAAGACTGTGGTCAACAATGTGTCTTGTCATGTTAGTCCCGATCTCGAGGATCTCTGTGTGGACACTCCGGACCTGGAGGACAGTCTGAGCCGGGAGGACTGCAGTTGGGCAGGACTCTTTTCCTTCCAGGACCTGCGGGCGGTGCACCAGCAGCTGTGTTCCGTCGACTCGGTCCTGGAGCCCTGTCTCCCTGTCTTTCCGGAGGAACCAAGCGGGATGTGGTCGGTGCTGTTCGGGCCGGCCGAGGTCTCGGAGACTGAGATGGATGACCTGTGTTCTAAGTTACAGCTCTACCTGGGCCATGCGCTCGACCTATGCGGCTGGAAGATCCTCTCCCAGCTTCTGTTCACTGAAAACGACGACCTGGATGAGTACTACGAGAGCCTCAGCGAGCTGAAGCAGTCTGGCTACGAGGAAGTGCTTCAGCATGAAAGTAAACATCTGCAGGAGGTGAGCAGAGGGTTCTTCTTCAGCTTCTCGTGACCTGTGTGTGAGCTGCGACCATTAATCGATTCATGCGATTACAAAAAAGCTTAAATTTATATTCTGTTGCTTTGATTAATCCTTACTCTTTTAATGCTCTCACGATACCATCATAACATACTTGAGCCGTACTGCAATTTTGCACATGTTGAGTTGCACACTCATCTCTGTACACTTTTTACACACATTGTCCCCTTGTATACATAATATTTGTATTTCATTCTTTTTTTATATATACAGTATATTACATTTTTCGGCACACTTTTACACACATTGTCCCCTTTTATACATATTTGTATTTCATTCTTTTTTATATATATACATTATCTTACATTTTTCAGTACACTTTTACACAAATTGTCCCCTTTTATACATAATATTTGTATTTCATTATTTTTATATGTATAAAGTATGTTACATTTTTCAGTACACTTTTACACAAATTGTCCGATTTTATACATATTTGTATTTCATAATTTTATATATATATATATATATATATATATATATATATATATATATATATATATATATATATATATATATACATACATATATATATATACACAGTATCTTACATTTTTCTGTACACTTTTTACCGGTACACAAATTGTCCCCTTTTATACATATTTGTATTTCATTAATTTTATATATATAAAGTGTATTACATTTTTCAGTACACTTTTATACAAATTGTCCCATTTTATACATATTTGTATTACATTCTTTTTTTTATATATGTACAGTATCTTACATTTTTCTGTACACTTTTACACACATTGTCCCCTTTCATACATATTTGTATTTCATTTTTTTTTTATATATATATAAAGTAAATAACATTTTTCTGTACATTTTTACACAATAGGCACATTTCCCCATCTCTGCACATTTTTTGTACATGATATTTTTATTTATTTATTTTTTATTTGTACAGTATCTTAAATTTTTCTTTACACATTTAAACAATAGGCATATTGTCCCCTTCTCCACATTTTTTATACACAATATTCTTTATTTCATTCTTTTTTCATTTATCCACTATCTTACATTTTTCTGTACACTTTTACACAATATGCACATTGTCCTCTTCTCTGCACATTTTTTGTACATAATACTTTCATTTATTTATTATTTTATTTATATCGTAAAATATTCTGTACACTTTTAAACAATATTCACACTATGTTTGCACATTGTATTTTTACTTGTTGTGTATTTATTTCTCTTTTAAATATATCTTAAAGAGTAACTGAACTTAAAAAGAAATGGTTCCTATCCTTCACAATCATTATGAAGGACATAACGACGGCTGTATTTTTTTTTTTAATGCATTCTAACTCTTAAATAATTACAAATAAAAGGCTGCTTACGACGGAGTCAATGGGAGGTCCTCTATTCCGCCCATATAACCCAATAAAACCATCCAAAACCGCCAACAATACTCCATTTACATTTTGTGACCTAAATATTAACCAAGTGTTAGTGATATTGTTTTTATAAGTGCTAACACAGACAAACTATTTATAGCGGCGCCGTGATCACAAGCTTGTGTGCCTGTGTTGCCTATATCGACTGGCAAACTGTTTCATTGCTTCTTGCTCATGGAAGCTTATTGTAGATTATAAATCATTCCTCTCACCTGGATAGTAGAAATCTACTATTATTATTTATTGTTCCTTGCGGGCCTTGTGGTGTCCTACTCTGTTGAGCGGTACTTGAACGCATTGTAAAAACACCTCTGTCTCATATTCCGTCTCGTGTAGAACGATCACTCTGTTGTAAGAGAGCACAGCTTTTAGGTTTGATGTGCACATTTGAATAGCTAATTTGCTCAGCCAGCAATGTGTTTGTATAAAATTAGTTTGGAATATGTATTTTCCTAATGGGGAAAGACGTTAATGTCTCTTGTTTTCATGTTAGCATTTTTGCTAGTGAGCGGGCGCCAGTCAGTTCATGAGTTTATCGAAGTGCAGTTATCAATCACCGTTTTTACCGGTTATCATTATTACTGTTTATCGTCACATCCCTAGTACTAACTTAACAATAAAGATACTTCATTAACAACTATTTATTTATGAACTTACTAGACTGTCTATGCATGTTCTCATTCATCCATGTCATTGTCATCTCAGGGCGTTCAATCGATCGCAACTGGACTGTTTGGTTTTGTTTTAGAAGACGTTTCGCCTCTCCTCCGAGTAGACTTCATCAGTTTGTGCCCGTAGACTTAAATTGGTCAGATCTAGTTTCACGGCTGGTGCCAAAACCCCAAATATTTATACTCCAAAACAAGGAGGGTGTGCCTGGGCAAGGATGGTTTTGCCCTATCGTAGTAAGAAAAACAACTGTTTTAATGCAAACGAGCAATCCTAACTGGTGAAGTCATCGACAGTCGTTGGAAGTGTAATTTCCCCTTGTTAGCATTGAGGTATTGTGTGGCGGAACGATCGCTGTGGATCGACTACTACCAGTCCAAAATAGTCGGAATCATTCCATCATTCATCATTCAAGCATTCCATTCAGTTGTAAACAAATAGCATTCTGGTCACCTTCTGTGACCAGAATGTTTCTAACTTTTGTTATTTGTTGGAGGCTAACTTGCAGAGTCTTTTAGGAATGGTTGAAAGGACAGTGTTGTATGTGGGAGACAGGTGGTGTCGCAGACCACCACCTCTGTTCAGGGATGGTTTTTCAACCTTGACATAGATGACTTCCCTCAATCCTATTTCGTACCACCCATCCTCCCTGTCCAGAATCTGTGCATTTTTGTTCTCAAAAGAGTGTTGTTTCTCCCTGAGGTGCACATACACAGCTGAGTCTTGGCCTGAAGAGTTTGTCCATCTATGCTGTGCCATGTGTCGGCATAGTGGTTTTTTTGTTTCCTCAATATATGAATCAGTGCATTCATCATTACACTGGATAGCATACACCAGATTGTTTTTGTGGGTCTGGGGTGTCCGGTCTTTAGGATGCACTAGCAGGCACATCCTCCTGGTTTTGGAGTACAAATATTTGGGGTTTTGGCACCAGCCGCTAGACTAGATCTGACCAATCTAAGTCTATGAGCATGAACTGATGAAGCCTACTCGGATGAGAGGCGAAACGTCTTGTAAGACAAACCAAACAGTCCAGTTGTGATCGATTGAATACCCTGAGAGAACTCATCAGACTGCGACAAAATAAAAATAACAAACTTCTGTCCGTTTAAAAGGAAGCGACTGCAAAAATAATAATATTGATATGATTTGAATCTCCATTACGCCATTTTGCCTGGAAAAACAGGAGCGATGACGTCACCGACTATTATTATTATTTGTCGGGGACTCATTTTTTTCTTGATTTTTGTTGGCAGTGTTGATGAATCGTTGCACCCTTACTAATTGCATGGTTTTGTAATAAAAAGGTGTGAGGATACTCGTGGATAGACTGGATATAAAAACACCGAGGGACTTTTACACTGTTAAGGAGCTAATTAAGCTATTTATATGTTACACTACCTAAAGCTCTTTATTACCGGTATTTGATATTTCACGCTAGATTTAATTGTATGGGCATGTTACCATTCTGCATATGCCAATATTTTGTCATTTGGGATCACCTGAGAAAGTCATCCATCCATCTATATCTATATTGCTTCATACTGACGCAATTATAATCTTAGACAAAAATATAACGGCATTTTAATATAATCACAGCTCTAGAATGTGTTATTTTGAAATATTATTGAAGAGAAGAGAAAAATAACTTTTCAGCTAAACAGCCATTTTTAATAAATATAATAAAACTTGATGAAAGTGAAGCACATGTATTTCAAATAAATCACAAAAATAACTGAATTTTTTCCTGAAGGGGGCGTATTATTATGAAACTTAATTTTTTCTACATTTAAAGCATTTGCTTGTGGTCTACATAATATGTAACGGTGGTTCTTTGGACAAAATGTTGCACAAATTGGGTTTTACAGACCATCTTCAAGTTGCTTTCTGACCGTCTCTTCAGGATGCGTCGTTTTGTGGGCGGTCTTATGCTGTGTTCCATTTACCTCGAAAGTTGGAAGTCGGAGCTGGGAATGACGTCAAACCCGAGTTGTGAGCGTTCCAGTTATGATGTCGGAAATTGAGTTGGCCACGTATATACGAAAGCTATTTCTGCACTTGTCTTTTTCTGAATATACACAGTTTATGGGAAAATATGGACTCTTTTCTGCAACCTTCAAACATGGTGGATGAAGAGGAAACAGACGCTAATGCTAGCGATGTACAGCGTATATACCACATGAAATACATGTTGTTACTAGGGCTGCGAATCTTTGGGTGTCCCACGATTCGATTCAATATCGATTCTTGGGGTCACGATTCGATTATAAATCGATTTTTTCGATTCAACGCGATTCTCGATTCAAAAACGATATTTTTCCGATTCAAAACAATTCTCTATTCATTCAATACATAGGATTTCAGCAGGATCTACCCCAGTCTGCTGACATGCAAGCAGAGTAGTAGATTTTTGTAAAAAGCTTTTATAATTGTAAAGGACAATGTTTTATCAACTGAGTGCAATAATTTACATTTGTTTTAACTATTAAATGAACCAAAAATATGACTTATTTTATCTTTGTGATAATATTGGACACAGTGTGTTGTCAAGCTTATGAGATGCGATGCGATGCAAGTGTAAGCCACTGTGACACTATTGTTCTTTTTTTTTATGTTCTTTTTTTATTTTTTATAAATGTCTAATGATAATGTCAATGAGGGATTTTTAATCACTGCTATGTTGAAAGTGTTACTAATATTGATACTGTTGTTGATAATATTCATTTTTGCTTCACTACTTTTGGATTGTTCTGTGTCGTGTTTGTGTTTCCTCTCAATTGCTCTGTTTATTGTTGTTCTGAGTGTTGCTGGGTCGGGTTTGGAATTGGATTGCATTGTTATGGTATTGCTGTGTATTATTTTGTTGGATTGATTAATAAAAAAAATAAAACTTTTTTTTTTTTTTTATCGATTTTTGAAAAATGAGAATCGATACTGAATCGTACATTATGAGAATCGCGATTTGAATTCGAATCGATTTTTTTCCCACACCCCTAGTTGTTACTATATATAAACGTACAACAATACATTGTATGTGGCTGGTTAACTGCGGCAAAAACTAATCAGATGTGCTAATAACGGATATTATAGAATCGGATGTTATTATTTACATCCAGAGCAGCCATCTTTGAAACGAACTCGAGGGTGGTGAGAATACTCCGTCTTTCCGAGTCAGAAATCCGACTTCGAGAGGTGTTCCGAATAAGACCTCTGAAATTCCGACTTACCAGTACAAATTGAATGCATCATTATTTACGTGGCTCCACTTCGACAATGTCTTCACCCCGCCATCTTTATTGTCATTTTTTTGCGCTTCCATAGCGAATCTCCTGACATATAAGTTAGAACTATACGCCATTTTTGTATTAGAAATGGCAACAGCGGAGGTTGCATGTGCATGTACGAGCCAGTCTGCCCCACAACAAGAGGACAGCGAAAAAGAAAGAGCTTAATAACTACAATGGCGAAAGTGCGCAATGCTCTTTGATTAAATTTACACCGTACATGGATAATCCGCTGACGTCACTAATGAGAAAAACGTCACCAAATGGACAAATTTGAAACGCCTCGTTTCCTGGAAGTTTGAAGGAAGGCAATGTTATTTTATAAATATATTTCCGCAATGCATCCATGGTTTGATTAAAATTTATCGAAACTTATGTAGATTCCAAATACGCAACAGCAGGTACCAGGTAGGTAAGAAAAGTTGGTTTTGCATAATAAAGCCTCTTTAAAAAATGATAAAGTGCAGTTCTTAGTGCACTCCACCATATGTATTGCAGATTTAGTCACTTTTAAACGGAAGGAAAAGTTCAGGGGACCAGCTCCTTTTATCTGTCATGTGTGCAGTGGGCAGGGTTCTGACAATGCCACTGTAGTCACACACGACCTGAAGGATTTATACCTTACGGTACTATATAAGGGAACATTTTAGCGGTTTTGAAATCCTACCCTAGCTAAATTACCCAGACATAAAACACACCAAGAGGAGAGAGCGATGTGCTGTTACTTATGTAAACAGAATGCCTATTAATACTCATTTGTCAGTGCCTGCCACATTATTAATGTGCACCTTTTAGATGTATGGAGCAAGCAATGCCTTGATGGAGGACTCCCATGTTTACTTTTCCCTTTCATTATGGATAAAAAAAATCGTCATTCAAGTTATACTTTAGTGCCTAGTGACTGACTGGCGACCTGTGTTAGGATGTAGTCTGCCTTTTGGGCTAAAATCAGCTGGGGTAGGCTCCAGCTCACCATGACCCAAAAGACGATAAGCAGTAGAAAATGCATGAATTGCTAGAAGATGGAGAATATACAGTCGCGATCAAAAGTTTACAAACACTTGTAAAGAACATAATGTCATGGCTGTCTTGAGTTTCCAATAATTTCTACAACTCTTATTTTTTTTGTGATAGAGTGATTGGAGCACATACTTGTTGGTCACAAAAAACATTCATGAAGTTTGGTTCTTTTATGAATTTATTATGGGTCTACTGAAAATGTGACCAAATCTGCTGGGTCAAAAGTATACATACAGCAATTTTAATATTTGGTTACATGTCCCTTGGCAAGTTTCACTGCAATAAGGCGCTTTTGGTAGCCATCCACAAGCTCCTGGTTGAATTTTTGATCACTCCTCCTGACAAAATTGGTGCAGTTCAGCTAAATTTGTTGGTTTTCTGACATGGACTTGTTTCTTCAGCATTGTCCACACATTTAGGTTAGGACTTTGGGAAGGCCATTCTAAAACCTTAATTCTAGCCTGATTTAGCCATTCCTTTACCACTTTTGACGTGTGTTTGTGATCATTGTCCTGTTGGAACATCCAACTGCGCCCAAGACCCAACCTCCGGGCTGATGATTTTAGGTTGTCCTGAAGAATTTGGAGGTAATCCTCCTTTTTCATTGTCTCATTTAAAGCACCAGTTCCATTGGCAGCAAAACAGGCCCAGAGCATAATACTACCACCACCATGCTTGACGGTAGGCTTGGTGTTCCTGGGGTTAAAAGCCTCACCTTTTCTTCTCCAAACATATTGCTGGGTATTGTGGCCGAACAGCTCAATTTTTTTTTCATCTGACCACAGGACTTTCCTCCAGAAGGTCTTATCTTTGTCCATATGATGTCAAAAGTGGTAAAGGAATGGCTAAATCAGGCTAGAATTAAGGTTTTAGAATGGCCTTCCCAAAGTCCTGACTTAAACGTGTGGACAATGCTGAAGAAACAAGTCCGTGTCAGAAAACCAACAAATTTAGCTGAACTGCACCAATTTTGTCAATAAGATCGGTCAAAAATTCAACTAGAAGTTTGCCAGAAGCTGGTGGATGGCTACCAAAAGCATCTTATTGCAGTGAAACTTGCCAAGGGACATGTAACCAAATATTAACATTGCTGTATGTATACCTTTGACCCAACAGATTTGGTCACATTTTCAGTAGACTCATAATAAATTCATAAAAGAACCAAACTTCATGAATGTTTTTTGTGACCAACAAGTATGTGCTCCAATCACTCTATCACTAAAAAATAAGAGTTGTAGAAATTATTGGAAACTTAAGACAGCCATGACATTATGTTCTTTACAAGTGTATGTAAACTTTTGATCGCGACTGTATAACCAGATAACAAAAGAAGACACGACAAGCTCATTAAAAATGTCTGCTCAAACCCTGTGAAAAATCATCTAATTCACAATATATCCAGACACACACATACACGCACACACTCACACACACTATTGATCTCTCTCTATTTGAGGGTTGGCTTAGTGCTTGCATGCAGTGCATCGCATAGGATTGTTTTAGTGTGACTATTGATTCTATTCCCAGCAGCAGATCGTATTCAGCGCTGATAGTTGGCACTTTGTTGTACCCTTGGTATTTACAGTTACAAAGCATTCCTCCTTTTAGCCTCACAGTGTGTGTTACCATTGATGAACTAATAATATTATTTTCAGCGTGCCTCTTGTATGCTTTAATGTGATTGTGGCTGGTGAATAGACTCTCCAACCTTCAGATTTAACAAACACACCACAAAATATTAGACATAGTAGTCCCAGAAGCTTTTTCCAATAACATTGTATTTCCTGTGTGTGTGTGTGTGTGTGTGTGTGTGTGTGTGTGTGTGTGTGTGTGTGTGTGTGTGTGTGTGTGTGTGTGTGTGTGTGTGTGTGTGTGTGTGTGTGTGTGTGTGTGTGTGTGTGTGTGTGCGTGTAGCTGCTGGAAAGACACAGGAGTATGGACAGCATGGTAGACTTGTTGGAGCTTTATGAGGAAGAGGACCAGGCTTACGGATGCTTGCTGGAGGCCTCCACGCAGCTGTACCAGTACCTGCTGCAGCCGTTCCGAGACATGAGGGAGCTAGCAATGCTGCGCAGACAACAAATCAAGGTAATAACACCACTGAAGTTTTTATTTAACATAGGTGTTGTGCAGTTGCGGTGGGCGATACTGGTAATTTTGGTATCGATCCGATAAATACAGTAAATGCAAGGCTAATATCGTCGATACTGATACCGGACACACTGGGAGACAAATATATTGTATATACAAATGCACTTTCGTACTCACATACACACAATTATACATACATAGATATACGTATATTCATTCATTAATACAAACCCCGTTTCCAAATGAGTTGGGAAATTGTGTTAGATGTAAATATAAACGGAATACAATGATTTGCGAATCATTTTCAACCCATATTCAGTTGAATATGCTACAAAGACAACATATTTGATGTTCAAACTGATAAACATTTTTTTGTTGTTGCAAATAATCATTAACTTTAGAATTTGATGCCAGCAACACGTGAAAAAGAAGTTGGGAAAGGTGGCAATAAATACTGATAAAGTTGAGGAATGCTCATCAAACATTTATTTGGAACATCCCACAGGTGTGCAGGCTAATTGGGAACAGGTGGGTGCCATGATTGGGTATAAAAACAGCTTCCCAAAAAATGCTCAGTCTTTCACAAGAAAGGATGGAGGGAGGTACACCCCTTTGTCCACAACTGCGTGAGCAAATAGTCAAACAGTTTAAGAACAACGTTTCTCAAAGTGCAATTGCAAGAAATTTAGGGATTTCAACATCTACGGTCCATAATATCATCAAAAGGTTCAGAGAATCTGGAGAAATCACTCCACGTAAGCGGCATAGCCGGAAACCAACATTGAATGACCGTGACCGTGAAAGGATATCACCACATGGGCTCAGGAACACTTCAGAAAACCACTGTCACTAAATACAGTTCGTCGCTATATCAATCAATCAATGTTTATTTTTATAGCCCTAAATCACCAGTGTCTCAAAGGGCTGCACAAGCCACAACGACATCCTTGGTAGAGCCCACATAAGGGCAAGGAAAAACTCACTCCAGTGGGACGTCGATGTGAATGACTATGAGAAACCTTGAAGAGGACCGCATATGTGGGTAACCCCCCCCGTCCCCCCCCTCTAGGGGAGTACATCTGTAAGTGCAAGTTAAAGCTCTACTATGCAAAGCGAAAGCCATTTATCAACAACATCCAGAAACTCCGCCGACTTCTCTGGGCCCGAGATCATCTAAGATGGACTCATGCAAAGTGGAAAAGTGTTCTGTGGTCTGACGAGTCCACATTTCAAATTGTTTTTGGAAATATTCGACATCGTGTCATCCGGACCAAAGGGGAAGCGAACCATCCAGACTGTCGCAAAGTTCAAAAGCCAGCATCTGTGATGGTATGGGGGTGCATTAGTGCCCAAGGCATGGGTAACTTACACATCTGTGAAGGCACCAATAATGCTGAAAGGTACATACAGGTTTTGAAACAACATATGCTGCCATCTAAGCGCCGTCTTTTTCATGGACGCCTCTGCTTATTTCAGCAAGACAATGCCAAGCCACATTCAGCACGTGTTACAACAGCGTGGCTTCGTAAAAAAAGAGTGCAGGTACTTTCCTGGCCCGCCTGCAGTCCAGACCTGTCTCCCATCGAAAATGTGTGGCGCATTATGAAGCGTAAAATACGACAGCGGAGACCCCGGACTGTTGAACGACTGAAGCTCTACATAAAACAAGAATGGGAAAGAATTCCACTTTCAAAGCTTCAACAATTAGTTTCCTCAGTTCCCAATCGTTTATTGAGTGTTGTTAAAAGAAAAGGTGATGTAACACAGTGGTGAACATGCCCTTTCCCAACTACTTAGGCATGTGTTGCAGCCATGAAATTCTAAGTTAATTATTATTTGCAAAAAAAAAAAAAAGTTTATGAGTTTGAACATCAAATATCTTGTCTTTGTAGTGCATTCAATTGAATATGGGTTGAAAATTATTTGCAAATCATTGTATTCCGTTTATATTTACATCCAACACAATTTCCCAACTCATATGGAAACGGGGTTTGTACATACATTCGCGTACACATTCGTACTTACCCATTAATCGGCGGTCACTCGAACGACTATGACGATCCTCCTGGTAGGAGTGTATCCCTTTTATGAAGGATGCCTGTGCGTGACTTTGTTTAACGTGGGGAGACTGGCGCACAGACAGTCACCACACGATCCTTGACAGAATCGGGTCAGGGTCCTGTGGCATGGAGTCCAAGACGACTGGGGACCCTTTTCTGCTGCAGCCTTCTTCCGCCGTTGTGGTAGTTCTTAAATCTACCATCTTCCACCTGCTCCGCCGTTGAGGTCTTCACCGTATCCCTGACTAGGGGGCAGTCAGGTAATAGGCCTTTGCCAAGGGCCACCTGGGGTAACAGTAGTAAAGGGGTTAACCTCCTAGTGCCCCAAGACCCCCATAGAGGAGCCTCCACTGCCGGATGCACTTTAACGTCATGCCCAGGACAGATACTGGTACTTACCCACATACATAGGTACCTACGCTCCCACATACATACACAAATACACTACATACAGTACATACACATTCACTGTACAAACATACATATACACATACTGTACATATACCAGCACATATGCACTCATACAGTCATGCATATAATCAAGTGTCATCAAACATATATTAACGTTGTTCCCTTAGGGCAGGGGTCTGCAACCCGCGGCTCCGGAGCCGCATGCGGCTCTTTGACCACTCTGATGCGGCTCAGCTGCATACTTGCTGACCCTCCTGATTTTCCCGGGAGACTTCCGGATTTCAGTGCCTCTCCCAGGGGTTTGGTGATAGCGGGGGTGTATAATGTAGCCCGGAAGAGTTAGGGCTGCATGGGATTCTGGGTATTTGTTCTGTTGTGTTTATGTTGTGTTACGGTGCAGATGTTCTCCCGAAATGTGTTTGTCATTCTTGTTTGGTTTTGGTTCACAGTGTGGCGCATATTAGTAAGAGTGTTAAAGTTGTTTTATACGGCCACCGTCAGTGTAACCTGTGTGGCTGTTGACCAAGTATACCTTGCTGTCACTTATGTGCGCAAGCAGAAGCTGCATACAACGTGTGGCTTGGCTGACACGCTGTTTGTACAGGTTGTAGACGGCGTTAAATGCTGTGCCATCACGGCACGCCCTTATTATTGTTGTTTGGGTGAAAATCAGCAGACGTTTGAGAGAATAGTTGCCCTGAAATTCGGGAGTCTCCCGGGAAAAATCGGGAGGGTTGGCAAGTATGATGCTGTCAAGCGCCATTCATATAAAACTCGCGGGCCGCACTAACATTACATTTTCATATTATGGTGCAGGCCGCGTGTCTGAGACCCCTGGTTTATACATAGCACAAAGCAAAAAAAAAACCTTGTATGCAGTGTTATGTCATTTTAAATTTCAAAAGAGTTTTGTGGCTCCCATTGTTTTCTTTAATTTGTGAAACTGGTCGAAATGGCTCTTTGAGTGGTAAAGATTGCCGAACCCCTGCCTTAGGGGAAACTGGGTAACACACGGCACACTGACAAAGCTTAACCTATTGATACTATAACAATCTACAAGGTCAATACAGTTTGTTTCTCTCTCTTCCCCTCCATTTATTCTCTTTCTTTTGTAATTCAAGTTATCATTACATATATTTGTTGTTGCATTTGAAACTTTTGTATCGTTGATAATTGAGGCAAGTATTGTTATTATTCATTATCAATACTGCTATTTTTATAGGTGTATTTATTGCTCTATTTGTAGTGTAACAGTCTACCCCAGGGCAGCTGTGGCTATGAAAGTAGCTTACCACCACCAAGTGTGAATGATTGATGGGTGTTACATGTAAAGCGACTTTGGGTACTTAGAAAAGCGCTATATAAATCCCAGTTATTAATTCATTAATTGTCATTTCTGTGTTATTAATATTTACTTCACTAACTGCTTCTTTGCTATCACTTTTACCATCATATTTGTACTTATCATATTTGCTGATGCTGTTCTGTTGTTGTTATTGTTGTTGTTGTCTCTCTGTCTTATCCTCCTCTTGTCCCTGCAATTTCCCCCTCTGTCTTCCTTTTTTTCTCTTTCTATCCCCTCCTGCTGCGATCCGGCTGCGCCAAATAATGATATGCATCCATTTAATAAAGTCAGATACAAATAAGGCAAGAAGAGAAGTATCCCACACTTCTCTTTTGTAAAGTAAATCTGTATAGCAAATATGGGCATCTCCATCAACAAAATGATTTGCCTGAGTAGCTGGACAGGACAAAAAAATAAAAATTTAAAAAAAGATACCGATACTTTGATCGTTGAGTAACTTTGGGAATTTGCTTCTAGTTACCATAGTTGATCATGATTAGGAGAACATATTAGACAATTCCGTATGCATTTGATTACTAGATTTGTTTTCGTACAAATTGATGGATAACTTGCTTTAAGATTTTTAAAAAAGGTGACAAGCAGATATTTAAGTATTAATATTTATTTTTACAAAACATATTATAATACTAATTGAGTACATCATTATATAATAGTTGTTCCATGATCAAATAATATTAAGTTAAAAAAGTGTGTATTTTTTTGCAGTGCATACATTTGTATGTCAAAATGTAAAGAACAAGTACGTTTAGTAAGAAAGATTAAATACTTTATTGACACTTTATTTCCAGGCTCCAAGAATGTGTGGCAGGCCAAAGTTGGCCTCCGGGCTTTGAGTTTGACGCCTGTGAACAATGAAATCGTATATAAATAAATAATAATAATAAATAATTCCCTTGTTATGTTGTAGTACACACAATAGTTTGAGAAAAAAGTCACTGCAGTATTAAGACAATTACGAACAATCAACAATGGAACAAAAACATAAATAAATATAAAAATATTTATAAATTCAAACAAATAAAAAAAAAACAATTACACAGGTATTGGTGATAAATAATGTCAGCTGTCAGTAGAGCAGGAAGGGGAGGAGAAAAGCATGCATGAATGAGCAGAGAGAGAATAGAAAGAACATTGAAACTGTAACAAAATGATTGATCCCATCACGCTCATATGGATCCTATACCAATACCCACCGTGGTATTGATACTATTGATATTTAGATGGTTTCGCCCGGCCCGACAGGATAGACTGTTGTAAAGACAGGAGAGAAAGACGATGAATGATAGCCTGATCGAAAGACTGTTCAGGTCATTAAGTGTTAATGTTGCATTTATTTTTAGCTTGTTGACACAGCACATCACTTGCTAATCACTCCAGGCACATCATTAGGTCCACCGACACATTATAAGATTTAATACAATGGTTGTATTTCTAATATTGTATTTTGTCCCATTCATGTGTAGCTGGGTCATCTAGGGTGGACATGTGACTACATGTCCTTGATTTAAGAATTGATAGTTATTGTTATTTTAGATTAAACATTATTTTTTTAACGCGATCAAATAATGTGTCTGTTATTATTCTGATCTCTTTAAGTATTGACCAGCACGATGCCATAGTAGACATCTTCATGAGTGTAGCGCACATCCTAGATTTCTGTCGACAGCCTGGCGCATGTCTGCCCACTGCTTCACTACGTCAGCGAGGCCGCCATCTTTTGGCAGTCAAGACCGCCCTGTTAACCAGTCCAAGTCACACGACAGCGGTGTGTTTTATGGAAAACGAGCGCTAATGTTCATAATCTACGTGTCTGTCAAGAATGGTATTTATAGATTTATAGTTCTCTATGTAGCAAACATGGAGAGGAAATCAGATTTTTTTTTTTAAATGGTCTCCTTTTGGAGCAGTCACATTATGTAGCTATTGTCAAAAATATGATAATTTCCACATATTACATAGTGTTCAGTGATATGGTATTACTGCTGCAGTCTTGACAAATGACTGCTGCAAGATGGCGGACTGCTTGACATATGACATGATTATTCAACATAAGTAACAATATTCTTCACTAGGCCTGGGCCGATGATTAATTTTGTTGCACGACATATCATCCCACAAATAGGGATGTAATAGTAAATGTTATAATGGTAAACCGTAATAGAATTCCAGATAGTTTACTGTTTACATTTTTAATTACTGATTACACTGCTCATCTTCTGGGAATGGAATGGCGGGAGATTTTCCCTCTGAGTCAATGGTGCCGAGTCTTAGTTTCACATAATTTCACTCGATTCACTTCGTGGAGACTCGCTACATCTTATGGCCATCGGGTGCCATCTTGCACAATTCTTACATTTGTTTTTATTTATTTATCTCTTATGTCAATAAGGTGCCATCTTGCACAATTTTCACATTTATTTCTTTTATTTATGTTAATATTTTGTTTCTGCCATATTACTTGGTTTGTAATGCTGTGTTGCTTTCATGTGCACATTCAATTTCGACTTGAGGTACATGAAACAGTGTTCTTATCTTCAATAATGTTTCTTCTACAAAGGGAATCATTTTGAAGGTTTTGTCTGTGTTTTTCTTTTTTTTTTTTTTTAAATAAAACTTGGTAAAAGTTCAGTTTAAGTACTTTTAGAACATTTTTAGCACATTTAAAAATAGCGTAATAATAACGATAACCGTGCTAATTTTGGTCACAATAACCGTGATAAGAAATGTTCATACCGTGACATCCTTACCCAGAAATTATTGCTGATAAACAATATTATTGTCAGCATTATTCTGACACCAAATTAAACATTAATGTAATCACAATATATAAATATAAGAATAATGCAAAATTCCTTTTGAACGCAATAAACTTTGATTTTGCATTTGTTTTTTGTAATTGGAAAGTCAAGAAATTTTGATTGACTTTTTAATTCACTTGTAGAGATATTTAGACCTCAAATACACAGCTTATTTTTCAATGTACGGTCTTAAATTTTGGTCACTGCACTGCCTCTGTAAAAGTCAGTCAAAACTGCGCATCGCTATCTTTTTAAAGGCAAAATGTAAAGATTTTAATTGTTTTTTTGATCTCATTAAATTGTGCTGGTGTGTGTTTAAAGATAGACTATTATTGAGGTCACATGGTGTTTAAATAGTGAATGTGAAAGTGGGTGGTGAGCAGCATGCTGGTAATCTCCAGTTACCTGCAGCCTTTGAGACACATGAATAAATTACGCCTTGTCATCTGCCTTAGCTTTACTTTTCCTTAGATGTGTTTCAATGTACTACATTTGCTTTTTTTGGAGAACAAGTTCCAAAATAACTCAGGTCCCACCGAGATTTGAACTCGGATCGCTGGATTCAGAGTCCAGAGTGCTAACCATTACACCATGGAACCCCATGCTGCAGACTGACGGAGTTGTAAATTTTTACACCATGACTCCCCATCCCCCCCTCTCTGACATGACCCAGTATTGTTAAGAGACTGGCTGAACTGCTGCAATGCTTTGGCTTAAAACCAAATGCTGCAAAGCTGAATGTGCTACAAATTATAATGCAGCATTTATCTCAATAATGGCCCTCAGAGAAATTTATGTTTTAGCCTTGTTGTTTTTAGATTGTTTAGTTTTTTTTTATGGAACCCGATAAAGTCCATTGTAAAATCTAAAATAATGACAGCTAAATACTTTTTAAAATGTTAATGCACACCATAAAAGTGAAAAATGTGCTTGAATCAACTTTTTAAATTTGCGTACTGATACACTCATCAACAGACCAGACCTGTCTGAAAACATGTCTATATATTTGTGTTATTGTTGACAAATAATGAGTGATACTGCCCCCCCTTTAACAGATCTCCATGGAGAACGACTACCTGGGCCCGAGGCGCGTTGAATCCCTGAAGAAGGAAGACTCTGATTGGCAGAGGAAAGCTCAGGAGGCGGTCCTTATTATCCAGGAATTCACTGTAAAATACTTTGAGACAACTGCGAGAGCACAGAAAGGTAATGTAACATTATGTCCACATCATGTCACACACATATAATTCAAGGCTTGGCCCCTGGTTGACCCTGTGTAATTGGCACCAATGTGTATTAATAATCAATCAAGCCGTGCAGACAGCAGCTAAGCAAGGGCACTCAATTGATTCAAAACTCATGCAAACACATTTTACAGAGTTAGCTTCACAATTTTAAACCAAGGTATTACCTTCTGTAAGGTTATTATAATTGTCTGAAAGGTTTTTCTTTACTTTCAGTTTTTTTTATGGTAGGTAGCTTTTTCTCCAATATTTTTTTAATATTCACACATTAATTATGACATTAAATTATTATTATTATTTTAGCATTTGTCAAACGTTAAATAATTTGAACCAATTTTACTAATATATACATATTTATAAGCCATCAAATCTGCAAAATCTGCATCTGATCCTTAAATTGTATGTGTAAGCGCCTACTGAACATGCATTTATAGGTTTCAAAAAGCATCAAAAGGTAATATAAAGGAACATTACAAAAATGAAGGCCACAAAAAAATATGGAAAGACTTGCAGGTGAATTTTATGAGGTACAATATTTTTGGGAAAATATTGTGTAAGGTCATTTTTATGACTATTCGTGGAACTACATCAAATTCTGTGGTTTAATTGCTAGTCGTATTTGTTCTATAAGTCTATTAAGAAATTAAGAAAGTT
>NC_084559.2:35733145-35793145 GCF_033978685.3 Nerophis lumbriciformis | reverse complement strand
GGCTGGCTGCTCTGGAAACAAACCTCGCCCACTCTGCTTGGTGCCTCGTCTGATCGGCTGTGACTCCGTAATAACCCCTATATCGCTTAAAAGCGCAGATTCCAACCCTTGAAATACTCTGTATAGTTCAAGACTTTAAACAGCACTCCACATCATAATGGTGGTTACAGTTTCGATGTCCAAGGCCTAATTTAGAGTCTGATTTAGAGGTCTGATTTAGGGTCTCCACTGACTCTAACATGCATGTTTTTGGACTGTGGGATTAAAACCAGGAGAAGCAATTTTGGGCCCCGACCCACATTACCTTTTGATTATCACTCTGCTCTAACGTAGCACATGTTTATGTACGTGTCGTGCAGAACGTCACGATGAGGTGGTGTATTACGACACCTTCGAAAGCGCAACAGATATTACACAAGAGGACACAGCAGAGAAGGAAGAACTGCACAGGCTTCAGGTCAGCGCACGGCGACTGGAGGCGAGAAGGGGACGCATCACTGCCAAGCGCTCTTATTTGAGGAGCAAGCGGGTGTGTATGCATGTGTCACACAAACAAGAGCAACATTTATTCTTCAATTGTTGGCACCGTTTCTAACTAGGTTACTAAATGCAAGGTTGGATGAATTTTGGGGGGCTAGGAACTTGACCTCAACCTCATCCAATACTAGCTCATGTTGTGTAAGGAGTTCCTCTTGTTTGTGTAGGAGATATGCGTGTCAAACCACATGGAGAAACAGCAGATGCGGCAAAGCACGCAGAAAGACGTCTTATCTCAGCACGTCTTACAGGTATATGTGTTATCGCTCTGCCTGTCTGTGCGACTGCAAAGCATTGTTAAATATATTTGTCTTAATTTTCCAGCTGAGGCTTGATGAAGAAGAGGATGAGAGAAAGAACAGCAGAGTGCGTCAAGAGAGACAAAGGACTCTGGATCGACTTCGCACCTTCAAGCAGGTACAATGAAGGGATTCATGACCCTTCTTTTCCCCTCTGATCTTTACCTCTTGTGTGCACAGCGGTACCCGGGTCAGGTGACTCTCAAGTCCACTCGAATGCGTGTGGCGCACAGCAGAAGGAGAGAGCGGGGAAAGATCGTACCAACGGATGGCGGAAACGAGAGGGAGGAGCGTTCCGACCCCGTTCGCACGCGGAGTCCGGGCAAGCAGCCCCTATTCCTCAGCACCAGCGTGCAGACAGACCTCAGCTCCGCGCTCACCACCCAGCCTGTCGCAGGCCTGGCAGCGTCACTTCCTCCACTGCCTGTGCCCAGTCCCGCTGATTCCTTCTGCTCTCCCTGCTCCCTGTCCTCCCTGCTGGCATCTCCTGCATCACCACCACCTCCGCCGCCTCCTCCGCCTCTCCTGCCAATACGGGAGCAGGTGTCCCCCTCGGAGGAGAAGAGTGGTGCAGAAGTGCTTCCTCTCTCGCCGCTCGGCCCCTTCCAACCTCGCTTCTTTGACAGCAGCCAGCTGGTGAGCGCCCGCAAAAAACTGAGGAAGACGCCAGAGTTTGACGGCCGCAACAGACGAGGTATTTGTTCAATCAACTGTCTACACTTGCCAGTAGGGGTTAATACCGAATTTGGTACTTATTCACAAGAACATTTAAACAATGCCCTATAAAAACACATAATTCAAAATTACACCCATTTAAATCTCCTGCAATGCGTGATGGGAAAAATGCAAAATACTCTGCACACTTATCCATGTTTGTAGCTGGTTGATGTTTCTGATTCATGACAACATTTTAATCACAGAAATAAACAATAATAACTGGGATTTATATAGCGCTTTTCTAAGTACCCAAAGTCGCTTTACATGTAGTTGGCGCAAATTGCAGCCACGCTTCCGTCAGTCTACCCCAGGGCAGCTGTGGCTATGAAAGTAGCTTACCACCACCAGGTGTGAATGATTGATGGGTTCTACATGTAAACAAGGTAGGAGTCGAATTTTCACTTGCTCTTAATATCCAATTATTTTAACTATTAATTACATATACATTATATATGTACACTTATGTATGTATAGGCTTTATATGTGGGTGTATATATATTGTTACTTTACATGCTTTCGGTCTCTAGACACTATTTTTTTAGCCCAATGCAGCCCCCAAGTCAAAATGTTTGGACACGCCTGATTTATATGCTAGTGATTAGCATTTGCGATTTCACATTGCAATTTCAACACCTCCAAACTTGGTAATGAAAAGTACAACTAAGATGCACGTTACGATCAAACAGCTGGTGTGTTATAAGTCCAATACTTACAGTATAAACACTTTGTAGGGTGCAGCATAAAACTAGAATGGCTTCATGGATAAGACTACATTCAAGCTCGGCAGCATATCGTAGTCATCTGGTGTCTTGGAATTGCAACTGCATGCAAAGTCCACTATGTTATACTTGCAAATGAGACTCAGAAATGTAATAAAAAACAAAATATAACAATTGGACTGCACAGTTATCATAATCAGCCTATTTTTAGATACATAAAAAATATATTTCATAATTAAACAAGTAACATTTATGAACACACACAAAAGCAACAAAAATTGATACCGTTGAGTACCTATATAGATCCAAAATACCGTGTCAGTTCAAATGTGGAAGGTACCAATGCCTACCTGTCAGTGGCAATGTTGGGGAAATTGAGGTAAAACACAGTGCAATACTTGGCTGCAACCAGCAGAGGCGCTGCTGATTCAGTCTCAACTCGTTTGCATGAGAAGAACGACATTGGCCGACAGCCAGGCAGACTTTCACTATTGCTAGCGCCGTTTTGCTTAATACAACACAAATTCTCCATAAGAAATAATGAATAATTGTCCTTGACAAAAGTTAATTTTCTAATAAAAGTTTGTACACTTCGAACATAAGATAAATAGCTGTACAGTACTGTTTATAAAACAAATCTAACAAGATGGTGATGGATCAACGTTCTATTTAATATTAAAGTCAAAACAACAACTAGATGAACTGTCCTCATTTTCAGCCGCCCTGCTGACACGTACACACATTGTCACTAGCCCTGTGGTGCACCCATGGTTTGAAATCACAAAACTCTTAACTTTAACAGCCATGTCACTACAATGATTAGGAATAAAACATAACATCCACTTTACCTTGTCTGTTAATCTTCTGGGTGTGCAGTGGAAGAAAATGGGAGTGGGGAGGCAGTGTCAAGAACGCTGCGGATACTTCATGAATGTTTCAAACTACACATTGCTTGCCCATTGCTTTCTTTAAAACCAAATAGTGCTAACAAAACTAGACAAATGCTGCAAAAATGCAGAAAAAATTTGCTGACTGAATGAGCACCAGGGATCAATCAGCCATGGATGTGCTGCACTGCAAGGCACACAATGGGTGGAAGCGTTAGTAGTCTGAGACAAGGTTTGTACTACAAAGCATATTTTTATTCGGTCATTGGTTTGCAAATCAAAAAGTTCATGTAATGAAGTTTGGTAAATCGAGATTCCACCGTAATTGTCAGTCACTTCCTGTCTTCCTTTGTGCAGCGAGCTCCCCCATGGACGAGGTGCTGGCCTCCCTGAAGAGAGGCAGCTTCCACCTGAAGAAGGTGGACCAGCGGCCCCTTCCTCCTCCCGCCGACAGTGACGATGACCCTAACAGCATCTTAGTACAGATCCGCAAGGGAGTCAAGTTGAGGCAAGTCCCGCAAAAAGAGAGGAAAGGTCAGGACGAGGCCGCCAGTGACCCTCTTACCAGAAGCATCTATGAGGCACTCCGCCGTATCAAAGAGGCCTCGCCGGAGTCGGACTCTGATGATGATGGGCTGGGCGGCCCCGACTGGGAAAGCTAGAGTTTCAGGCTCAGATGCAACACATTCCTCTACACTGTCAGAAGTAGGAGTACAGTCGGAGTCCATTTCTTTTCCTTCAGGTACACAATCTACACTCATGTACCCCAATGGAAGTATTACAAAGTTACCCTTTTTCGAGTGTCAAAAAGTTACACATATGCTCCCAAACGACAAAAAGACGCTTCAGTGACAACATATTATTTGAGTGTTGGGTGTCCATATACACACACGTAAGCATACACACACACGCACACACTACTACAGTAGTAGGGGGTCGTCATACTACTCATCTAATAAGGTGGTCAAAGGTCATTTTGTTTTTGCACGCTGCGGTGACCATCATAATCATTTGTACTGTATTTTATTTCAAAAGTCCCACTACTGTACATTGATGCTATACTTATTTGTGATTATATCTTTGCGCCACGCTATTTACTATTTTAAACTATCGAGGATAGGGGTGTCCAAAGTGCGGCCCGCAACACATATTTAAAATACTATTACAAAAAAAACCAGAAAAAAGTGGAACAAAAGAGCAAACAGGTGCAATGTAACGAGAAAATGTTACTATAATGACACTAATAACACAAAGCTGCCATGCAGGCAGTTTTTTTTTTACTTTAAAACTAGAATGGCTCGAAAAAAAATAAAAACTTATAATAGACAGATAGATCTGAAGTTGGTCTGGACCAGCGGTTTTCAAACTTTACCACAACAGAAAACACTTGGGTCTCCAAATACCACCATAATGGCCAGCATTAAAATACGGTAGCATAGTAGGACTAAGTATTCATTAAAAACAAAGCAGAAGTTTTATTTAACAAGTGTATTTGATATTTTCGGCCACGAAACATTACACAGTTTGATCAGTAACACTGTGTTTGAATATTTAGGTAAGTGATTCTTTGGCACACCACTAGATAGAGCCAGTGTACCAATAGTGATACACGTACCACAGTTTGTATAGCCCTGATCTAGAGATTTAAGCATTGAAAGTTAAACTAATATATATTGATGCATGACTTATTTTTAACACTTTTATGAGAGGGGGGCATTTTGAATCTCAGGCCTTTATTCTCATTGTCATTGTTTAAAAAGTAACAATGACCCAAAAGCCATTTTGTTATGAATGATTTATCTATTTAAGGCTCCGATTACTTAAAATCAAATATTTCAGTTTGAAATTTTTTTAGTGGAAAATATTGCATATTTTGTGGTCTTGCAAAAAAAATCTGGGTTTTCTTTGATAAGAAGGGCATAAAAGGTAAAAAAATGTAAAGCTTTATATCAACGGATAAATCAGAAGTTAGCGTTAGAAATATATGACTTGTTTTTAACACATTAATGACTGAGACCTTTTTGGGTCGCCAGGACCTTTAACATTTACCAACATTGAGGGGAGCCCTACTGGTCACAATAAATATTGTATTGGTTTTGACTATGCCTGCGATGAGGTGGCGACTTGTCCAGGGTGTACCCCGCCTTCCGCCCGATCGTAGCTGAGAGAGGCTCCAGCGCCCCCCGCGACCCCGAAGGGAATAAGCGGTAGAAAATGGATGGATGGATGGTTTTGACTATGAAAAATATCAGAATGGACCCCGTGGGCTTTTATTTTTCAGTGTGCGGCTATCAGTGGAAAAAGTTTGGACACCCCTGATCTCAGACGTCCGACATTGTGTTGTCCAGCCTAAGGATGCTGGAATTAATTTTAGCAAGCCCTACCGGGTGACTGTAGCTTTAATGCTAATGAGCTGTGTTTGTCCACACTTGTCTCTAAGAAGCACTATTGTGCACTTTATCCACTTTTTCACCTCACTGTAACTCTGCACCTGTCCAACGTAATAGACGACATATATCACATACGATAACGCAACGTTAAGGAGTGGGGAAAATGTTAGCAACTTTACCATATAGTTTTATTAGCTACGATGCTAACATTACATCACATTTTAACTGCAACATCGTGCTAGGCTGGCATATTTGCTGAAGAACAACAAAACAACCTAATTTACAGCTCCCACGTCTGTATCTGACTGATGGGCAGTTGACATAGCTCCAAGCTGTATTTTAAGATGTGTAGTGAAGCCTTTAAACAAAGCCTGTTATCGTGCTAACTTTTAAGCGTAAACAGATTCAACCAAATTATGTGTTAAGAATGATTTATAAATTGGGGTCAGACGGATTATAAGAGTAAAACGCCCACTGCAATACCATGAACCCTGATATGTCCGTCACCATCTTTTTTTCCCTTCAAACCTAAGAGGCGGTACAAGGTGTGTCGTCCCCTTATGTGTATCGACAGATATAAAGTCCACCGCTCGTCTAATCTGACATGGCACACATGCAGCAAATCCTTTAGTATGTCACATTGGATTCCTGCCCCTCCCCCTCTTGCCCTCACACCCATGTTGCCTCATCCGTGCAGGGTGGATGACCATCTGCTGAACTTCACTCAACTGTACTATGAAGCTGCGGCCATGTCTTTGCAAAAGAGCCCCCGATAGGAGATTCCCAATAGGCTCTTCCAGGCTAAGGTGGCTGTGACTGACACTCACCTCCTCTCCTCTCACAGATTAGGCAGACACAGAAGAAAACCGTTACTCACGTTGCTACAAGAAGACAAAAAAACACCTACACGCTAAGTTCTCAGACAAAGTGAGGGAATGTTGGCGGCAAACTTGGAGCGATTTTACTTGAAAGGAGAATCTTCACCATTGTTTATATTAGTATGACACCTTGCCTTTACGCCTCCAGGAGGTTACGTTGGCTCTTGTTGTTCCTTTGTGTTACAGACCAAGTGTTCCCACTTGGGACCAGATCCCAAATACTATGAAATCGTGTGTGTACAGCAGTGAGTATTCATAAACTGCGACTCGAGCAATTGCAGCATTCACTCATGTGAGCTTGTTGCTGTGCCATGAATTACACACTTACGTGCTTTTCTTACGATACGGAGTCCTCACAAGAGTTACAGAGGTAGACATTTTAACAAACAATGCAGTTTGTCAGTCTAACAGTATTTCATAATCAAGTCTCGATGCTTATTGACTCCAAGCCGGGCTATTCAACTGGTGGTTCAGGAATCACACCATACCGGCCCACGTGTTCAGTTCAAAACTTTGAAGACAAATGTTTTTGCAGCAAATTCCTAAAAACCCTAGAGTGCTCCTGTTGTACAGAGGAACTTGGACATCTGTGCAAGAATTGACAGATCCGTGCTTTGACATGTTAACCTTGCTTGCAAACATACTGTAGAACGCTGGGGTCCAAACTTGTGATTTACATAACTGAGGCGTTCCTCAAGGCACCCCTTTAAGTCCTCTTTTTTTTTGGCAGTTACACATTTTACAAGTTATGTAACTAAGCTGTTTCTATAGCTTGTTTACTTCAGATGCAGTCAGTAGTCATTTGTTCAACTTCTTTGGTTATAGGGCTTGAAAGTGTGACGTGGAAACGCAATGCATTGTAGGTCTTGCTGGACTCTTAATCGCTTATTTACATGGGAGAATGCAGGCTCTGTCTTTATGTTGTGTTTTTTTCCCTTTAACAAGTCAAAAAATGGCGCGAACGTGCGGCATCCTTAACTGCCACAATCGTGGTCATGTTGACATCAAGGAAAAAAAGGATTTAGTGAGATTTTTCTCATTTCCAGCGTGAAAGCAAAGCCGAAAGAAGTCGGGTTATGAAGCTAATAAATCAGCCGTGGGACAATAAAACATGACTTTTCAAGCCATCACCTGGTACATGTTAGTGTGTTCACTGCATTTTCACACTGGTAATTCGAATCAAAGCATGTTTCATGCAGTTAGACATGTCGCATTTAGCCAAGCTAGATGCGGGCTACTAACAATGTACAGTATTTTGTAAAAAGCAAGTTTTTAGTCTTGGGTAAGCACAAAAATGAATGAGTATTATTTTCGGAGAAGTAACACAACAATCAAAGTATTTCAAAGTAATAATGGACTTGTTTTTTCAGTGAAAAATGCTTAGGCTGGACACCCTCATTCCATCTCAAACACATGAGATAAAAGCCGTAGGTCACGTGCAATTTGAACAGAGGTCAATGACCCTTAACAGACTTTCTTTACCGGTATAAAAACTGACTCCGTTGACGAAATATAGACAAGTTTGGCTTCGACAATGCTGGCAGCTTACTCAAATCTCTTGTCCATTGGATGTGCTCACATGGATCAATTCCATCAATTGTACCTATTTTTTCGAGGTAGTGAGCCTTTGGTATAGGGTAAAGTTTATCTCAGTGCGGTACGATTCATTTGAATTCAGTTTGTTGCTCTCTCTCACATTATCGCAGGTACAGTACAGCCATGTGAACAAAACCTGCGTCAAACAAAAATGGTTACCCGTCACCCACAGTGCATTGCAAAATCACATGCTCTTTCAAGCCCTTTACTAGTGGTGTTCCTCAAAGTTCCATTTTAGGTCCTCTCCTTTTCACCATTTAGGCTATAAAACTAGTGCACCACGAGTTCTGTTAAAAAAAAAAAAAAAAATTGCAGAAGGTCTTTAAAAACAGCAAAATGCTCCTGTAACGTCTCTGGAATATACAAAATAAGACTAATAGTGAAGGTCCTTAGCTTTCTGGAAATGTGGCCTCCAAAACAATTCAGTTAAATATCCTTGCCTGAAAGGATCCTAAACAGGAATTATGACAATTCAGATCCATCTTATTTTTTTTCTATTACGTAACCTTGATGCAGTTCTTCATGTATTTACTTTGCATGCCTCATATTACCTACTTATTTTATTTATTATGCAGGCGGACTATACAGAGCCCCCACACCAATAATATAAGGAACTGCACTCAAACAACACAACTGAATGCTGCAGTTTTTACACACATTTCCCCCAGAACACACTTGTTGTGTCCTTTGTTTTGTCCTGCATCCAAATAAAACCTTGCAATGTTGTGTTTCAGATGTTCCATTGATTTTGTTCACCAGTCGTCCACACGTCAGCATCCTGAGGTACTTCTTTAATATCATGAGTTCAAAATTACTTTTAAATAGTCAAAAATATTGCCAGTCTTCTCATACCTCTAAATACAACAATCATACTTACATAATGACCATACATTACAAAACAAGAAAAAAAAAGAAAAAGAAAAGCTTCTTATCCACTACTGTACAAAGGCATTCGTCAACAATTAAGCGTGTTATATTTAAGCTTCTTCCCAAGTCCTTATTCCCAGTGTATTAACCAACTAACTAGGTTGAAGTGCTAGTTAAATCTACATGTGGTTACACAAAGTGCTCAATTCAGCACGTGAGTTTGGACCGTAGAAGTTGCAGCATCTTGTGTGAGGTTTAAAAAAACCCAAAATATTTTGGAGACTTTTAAAGAAGCAGCCGTGGATTCATAATAATAGTAATAATAATGATAATGATAATAATCAACCTGGTGTATCCGAGTATTGCACTGTTATGCATTTTCAGTGTCCAAAGTAGTAACACTTAACTGCATTTGCCTTCATTTAATTTACACAAATACAAAGTTGTCGTATATTGATCTCTAATTGTACCACTATTATATCAAGTGTGTAAAAAAAACAAAAACAAAAAAACTTTTAAGGAGTGAAAGAGAACCTGTGGCCAGTTTCACTGAGGGTGGAAAGTCACACAATTTAGTCGATAGAACACTCTAGAAGCCCTTCGCGACACACCGCTTTGACCGGCAGGGCTGCCACACAGGTGAGCGGTCAACAGCAGTACACTTCCTGTTTGTCGGGGGTTCATCAGCTGCATTGACACGTGTGTGTGTGTGTGTGTGTGTTCTTGTATTACTACCCTTCTTGAGACATCTACAAGGAAAAATACCTTCCACATGAGGACTGGTGAACAAGTTAGGACATAAATCATGGTCCCAATACAGAAAACCATTGCATCTAAAAGAGAATGTCTCATTTGCACCCTTGGTGGTGAAATCTATCAAAATTAGGGTGGTCCCAAAAAGGAGGGATTTTTCAATTTGACTGTGTGTCGGTTTTAAATGTGCTCCCCCTCTGGTCAACAAATGAAACAAGTGTGTGGGAGAAAAAAAAAGGAAGTGCTCCCCCTCTGGCCAATATATGTAATAACAAGTGTGTGTAAGAAATTGAAATGCACCCCCTTTGGCCAAAATTACTAAGAAAAAAAATATGTATATAGAGACATACTGTAATAACTTGAATTAAATAATGAAGATTAAAAAACAATTACAAAAAAACCAACCAAAAACTAAAAGCTTGCCTTTTTTATATTTGCATACGAAGGTCCTGAGCAGTTCTGGGTTCAATCCCGGGCTCGGGATCTTTCTGTGTGGAGTTTGCATGTTCTCCCCGTGACTGCGTGGGTTCCCTCCGGGTACTCCGGCTTCCTCCCACCCCCAAAAACATGCACCTGGGGATAGGTTGATTGGCAACACTAAATTGACCCTAGTGTGTGAATGTGAGTGTGAATGTTGTCTGTCTATCTGTGTTGGCCCTGTGATGAGGTGGCGACTTGTCCAGGGTGTACCCCGCCTTCCGCCCGATTGTAGCTGAGATAGGCTCCAGCGCCCCCCGCGACCCCGAAGGGATTAAGCGGTAGAAAATGGATGGATGGATGGATGGATACATTATTAATGTTGTAAATCCAAATCTTTATATATCTAGAAAGGGTGGTCCTCAAGAGGTAGGCATTTTTTGAAGGTCTCAAGAAGGTCAGAAATACAAGAATGTGTGTGTAGTCCGCTACTTGAAAAAGTACCTGATAAGATGACAATAGAGGTGTAGTATACAGAGCATGTCTAGTATTGCTCAATGTGTGTGTGTGTGTGTGTGTGTGTGTGTGTGTGTGTGTGTGTGTGTGTGTGTGTAGGCCTTCATGTCACTGCACAAACACACATTTTATTTACAAACAGACTTAACGTGCGCTCAGAAGGCACACTTTTAAGCAGGGCTTGAAAAGGTCAGTTGGGGCAAGAGGGGCACACACACACACGCACCACATTGAGGTTGGCAGGAAGACAGCTCAAAGCAGTCTGGATGCAAGTCGCTCTCACGCTCAATCCAACCTACGTCCTTCCCAAAATGAATACATCAAGTCCAGCAGTGGCCATTTTGAATGAGATTACAAAGTGGGGCAGTGCCCAAACACATCCAGTAGATGGCACTGTGGTAAAAACGTCTGTTTTTGTTAGAGTTGCTTGTAGGGATGCGAATCTTAAAACAAGTCGCCGTTTGATTACGATTCTTTGGGCGATGATTCGATTCAGAATTGATTCTCGATTCAAACCGATTCTCGCAATACGTTATTTCGCCTAAAAATTACAGTAACATTTTTTCAAAACGGGTTACAAAAGCTTTTCTTGGTTGCTGATGCATGACGTACGCGCTCAGCTGGCGAACGCGGAAATTGCTTAAAAAACGTCTTTTTAAAAATGAATTATCTAAAAAAAAAAAAAAATGTATTGAAAAAGAAACAATTAAAAATAACATAAATAATTGTATTTAGTTTATAATTATATATATATTTATAAACACATGTATGTGTTTTTGTCTGATGGTAATTGTGATTTAAAATTGATTGAATCGTTCAATGATGTTAAAAAAGGGGAATGTCAGCATTGGAATATTGTGGTATCGTCAGTGTCAAATCAACAGCAAAATAAATGATCACATTTAAAGTAGAAATCAACAAGTAGATTAATGATAGTTTTGAGAAAATAATACAACTGAAAATGACACTATATGTTACCACGTATGTCAGCAGCCAAATTAAGAAAATAAATTTCACCTGTTTAAAAATTAAAATTTTTAAGCCGAATAATATATCGTAGTATAGATAGATATTTACATTTTTATATATATATAAATCTGAGTGCAGCTGGGATAGGCTCCAGCACCCCCCCGCCACCCCAAAAGGGACAAGCGGTAGAAAATGGAAGGATGGATTTATTTTATTGAAATGGTTATTGACAATGACTTCACGATACGATATGTATCACAATACTTGCTTTTTGGAGGTTTTTTTGAAGGATTTATTGGCGGAATAGGTCAATCTCCATTAGCTGTATTGTTAGCCGCCTCTTGCTAGCAGTTTTGTTTTACTATTTAGAACGCACTCACATGAGGATTGTAAAAGACGGCCCCAATTCTGAGAATAAGTGCAGCTCCTCTTTAACTGGTGTCCATTTTTAATTTAGGTAGCGGTCAGTCAATAACTTGTTGGACTCAAATCAGGATTTTACAGGAAGCAGAACTTGTTAAAGATAAGTATTACTGTATATTTTATATAATTCACTTTAAACTGCCATAATGCCCCACTGATGTCTGGTATCAAAACGCCACTGCTGTTATCAAACAGGATGTCAAAAGTAGTAGTTGGTGTGTGTGTGTCCAGACTATGGACCACCAGAGATTCTCTTCTGTAGTGTTTGTGTAGCGTGACCTTTTAATTCTCCGGTACTGCGATGCTTTGCTGCCTCTCTGTACCGCCGAGTCACTTTGGATCAACGTAGCGAAAGGACAACATTTGAGGAAGTTTGGCGCCGTTTTCCGAGTCCCAACAGCAATTTTTCCCGCATGACTTTCCGGGTGTTATGGGGGGGGCGTGAAGAAGGGTGATGTGCTGCTGCTGCTGAAAGCTGTGGTGTAGTTCTGGCGGTCGAACAACAGATGGCGCTGAGGCACAGTTCCCACGTAGGAGAGAAGATCACGACAAGCTTATCCAGACTGCATGATGGCTGCAAGGGGACGATTAAGATCAGATTTCGGGGCTCTCGCTTGTCGTGGGTGCTATGGCTCTGTGACGCTGACGTGTGGCAGCTCCGTCTCTTAGCTGGCCTCCTCTATGAGTCGGGCCAGGGTGTCTCTGAGCTCGGTCAGCTCGAAGATCTTGCCGTCCAGCAGCTCCAGCAGCGTCCGCAGGCTCTTCCTGAAGTTCTCTTGCTCTTCCTGGTTTTCCTCCAGGCGCTGCTCGGCCCCCGCCAGCTGCTGCTCCAGCACCCGACTGCGAAGCTCCGTCTCCTTTAGGAAAAAAAAGAAACACGATAGTCGGCACATTTTTAATCGCTGTGCATACACAATTACTCTTAGGACCCAAAAGGGACCCGCTCATAAACATTATATAAGTCAGCAGTAAATATTGTTTTCTTTTTACCTAAAACTCTTTTAATAACTTCAGATCTATATATTGATATACATTATTTAAATTATATACAGTACAGGCCAAAAGTTTGGACACACCTTCTCATTCAATGCCTTTTCTTTATTTTCATGACTATTTACATTGTAGATTGTCACTGAAGGCATCAAAACTAGGAATGAACACATGTGGAGTTATGTACTTAACCAAAAAGGTGAAATAACCAGTGGCCTCGGGATCCCCCGGGAAGAGCTGGACGAAGTGGCTAGGGAGAGGGAAGTCTGGGCTTCCCTGCTTAGGCTGCTGCCCCCGCGACCCGACCTCGGATAAGCGGAAGAAGATGGATGGATGGATGGGACTAACTGTAATGCCGTTAGTTTCGGCGGTAACTAGTAATCTAACGCGTTATTTTTTATATTCAGTAACTCAGTTACCGTTACTACATGATGCGTTACTTCGTTATTTTACGTTATTTTTTATGTAGTATCGGCTAGAAACAGAAGATCTCAGTGTGTTTTATTGGAGAGTTGCAGTGTCGTCCATGAATTGATTTACGTGGACCCCGATTTAAACAAGTTGAAAAACTTATTCGGGTGTTATCATTTAGTGGTCAATTGTACGGAATATGTACTGAACTGGATCAAATAAATGCAGTGAATGAGGCAGGACTGGGACCACAGATAGGTACTTTGCACATGTAGTGAATTTGGCATCACATCTCAGTCAATAGGATGGAGAGCCTCCTTGGGAGGAGCAGGGAGGAGGTTTCCTACTTCCACCCAAGCACAACAGCTGCTCATGTGCTTAAGACAAAGCAAGAAATGCTAAAGCTGCCTACTCATAAGCTCATACATGATGTCCCAACAAGGTGGAACTTCACTTGTGATATGTTGGAGCAGCAGGCAGCTATATATTCTGCATTGACCCACAAGACCCTGAAGACAAATGTCAAAGACATCATCACCCTGATGATGTGAGTGACAGAGGAGGTCCTCCAGGTGCTTAAACCCCTCAAAACTGTTACATCTCGACTGAGCACTGAAACTTCACCATCTGTGTCAATGATCCTACCACTGAAGTGTGGAAGACCACACCATCACTCGAGATGTCAATACTGCCATTAGAGAGGACCTGAATCCCAGATAGACTTCACCCCCTACTCTACAGGACTACCTTCACAGATCTACTGCCCTGGATCCCAGGTTCAAGAGCCTGTCTCACATGGACCCTGCCCTATGGCAGAGGACATACAGTGACCTCACCACTGAGATTGTGAGCAGTCAGGGCACTGAAGACTGTGATGAGGTAAATAAAAAGAATATTATTTAAAAATTATAAATTTAAATCTAAATTAATTAATTTTTCCAGTAATAATGGCTTTTATTAATGTTATTGCCACATTTTTCATGTACATGAAACATTTTAAAAAGAAGATATTATGCCTAGTGCACTTTAAGTTGATTTTGTATATTTTAATTTAATAATTTAAAAGTGTTAATGAACAAAAAGACAAAACTTCTGTTTATTTGCCTTTTCTTTTTTTCTTTTTGCTGATATGTAAAATGATCCGATCCGTGACTCTGATCCGAGAAACGATCCGAACCGTGAGTTCTTTGATCCGTTGCACCCCTAGTCTATATTTACTAACAAGACATCATGGCGGAGCCGCAGTCAAGTTTCTTAACATGGAGATATTCTCACTACTTTTCTTTTGTTGAGCACAAAGAAAAGAACATTTTAGTTCAATGTAAGTTGTGTCTTGGATCAAAGATCCTATTTACTGCCCAAAACAGCAATTCAAATCTGCTGAAACAGCTACAAAAGCAACATGCTTCGAGTAGGCTATTTCTACAGTGGAGTCGCCCGCTTTCAGGCAGCTAATTAGCATGATAACGGCGTAATTTTCCAAGTTCCTGGACACAGTGGACAGTGAGCACATAAACATGGAAAGCGAGCTAATGAAGACTCCAAACTCTGCCTCTGCTCATCATTCAGCACTGAAGGTACGCACACTCTGTCAATTCTCTTATATACTCTTTCATTCTAGACTTCTAGTGTGTTTGATTATCACATCACTCTAAATGTATAGACTATAAAGTTCACAAACATAAAGAGGGATCCAATCTTTCCTTATCTCTAAACTAAAAGTGGGGAAATGCGTAGAGTGAGCTCATGAAGACATGATTTTATTTCAGAATTCCTTGAGAGAGAAAAATGCCTGGTTAGGTGTGTATATGTAGTGTGTGTCTTCCTTGGGTGAAGCCAGGTTTACAGCTATGTTGTTAATATGCTGTTTCTTACTTATGTATGTTATATTGCAGCTATTTAAAATAGTTTTGTCAATTTGTTCTGGCCTGAAATAAATTGGCCCTTTGAAACATATCTTTGTCTTTGTGTGTTGTATGTAGACCACATTGCTTAGCAGAGTTCAGTGATGCAAATGCATGTCAAGTTGATCAACAGATTGTATTATTCTCCAGTGCAATAACAGTACTGAAATGAAGACTAAAAGGGCATTAATGGGAGCCTTTTTAAACAAACAAAAAAAGAAGAAGTAACTAAATAGTTACTTTTCACAGTAACACATTACTTTTTGGTTTAATTGTTGTAAATCCCATCTACAGCCTTTAGTCACTCTGCAGAAAAAGGCCATTAGGATTGTGTCCAATGTTCACTACAGACATCATTCAAATCCACTATTCATGGAGTTAAAGCAACTTAAACTGCACGATGTGATCAACTTTAAAACTGCTCAAATTATGTTTAGGGCATCCCAAAACTCTCTACCATCCAATATACAGAACCTATTCCAGGATAGAGATGCTCACCATAGTTACAGTCTAAGAGGAAACAACAAATTATATTTGCCTGAATTTAGAACAACTTTAAAATCAATGTGCGTTTCAGTGCGTGGAGTCAGTCTGTGGAACAACTTAGGGGACGAGTTAAAAACGTGTTCTAACATGATTCAATTTAAAAGACTGTTTAAAAAAGAAGTACTGAAGAAGTACGAGGAGGAAAGAGAGTGATGCCCTCAGCACAGAGCTATGGGAGAGAGGTGTATGGTCAGAGAGTGTTTGGGCCAGTGTGTGTGTGTGTGTGTGTGTGTGTGTGTGTGTGTGTGTGTGTGTGTGTGTGTGTGTGTGTGTGTGTGTGTGTGTGTGTGTGTTTTGTCTCGTCTTGTCTTGTCTCATAGTAACAGTGGTACTATTGTACTATTGTATTGTTAGTGTACAGGAGTTTTCTTGTTTTTGTTTGTATAGTATTGTTCTTGTATTATATTGTTTATGTTAAATGTGGAATGAGTGAAAGGGGTTGGGATATTATAAGGATCTGCTTCATCCAACCCCTTTTCAAGCCTTGCATAAATGTCTCTGCCAAAATGTAAAAAAAAAAGTGTGTTGTTGTACTGTGCAGGTTTGAAATAAATACTTCAATTCAAAAAGTAACTGAGTTAGTAACTGAGTTACTTTTGAAATAAAGTAACTAGTTAATGTAACTAGTTACTGGTTTTCAGTAACTAACCCAACACTGGAAATAACTGAAAACATGTTTTTAGTTATTTCATACATGGGACGGCGTGGCACAGTGGAAGAATGGCCGTGCGCGACCCGAGGGTCCCTGGTTCAATCCCCACCTAGTACCAACCTCGTCATGTCCGTTGTGTCCTGAGCAAGACACTTCACCCTTGCTCCTGATGGGTGCTGGTTAGCGCCTTGCATGGCAGCTCCCTCCATCAGTGTGTGAATGGGTAAATGTGGAAGTAGTGTCAAAGCGCTTTGAGTACCTTGAAGGTAGAAAAGCGCTATACAAGTACAACCCATTTATCATTTATTATTTATTATGTTTTCATTACTGCTTTGCACACTCTTGGCATTCTCTCGATGAGCTTTAAGCACACCTGTGAAGTGAAAACCATTTCAGGTGACTACATCTTGAAGCTCATCGAGAGAATGCCAAGAGTGTGCAAAGCATTAATCAGAGCAAAGGGTGGCTATTTTGAAGAAACTAGAATATAAAACATGTTTTCAGTTCTTTCACCTTTTTTGTTAAGTATATAACTCCACATGTGTTCATTCATAGTTTTGATGCCTTCAGTGACAATCTACAATGTAAATAGTAATGAAAATAAAGAAAACACATTGAATGAGACGGTGTGTCCAAACTTTTGGCCGGTACTGTGTGTGTGTATATATATATATATATATATATATATATATATATATATAAATAATTCTTAATTGTTTTGTCAAAAATCTAATTTTTTTAATGGGAAAATGAAAATATGCAATATTTCTAAAAAAAACAAGTGGCTGATGGAATATTTGAGATTTGCTAATTACAGCCTTGAATAGGTCAATAATTCATGACATTGATTTTTGATACAGTAGAAAAGTAGACATAAAATATTGTTTTTACAGTGCCTAATTAGTTAGAATGAGGGAGAAAGCACTATTAACATACTTGTGCGAACGTTAGCATGCTAAGGTTTTTTTTTGCTAGCGTCTGTTATATTAGCATGCTAATGTTTTATGCTAGCTTTTTTGCTACTTTCTATGTCTACCCCAACAAATACTGCATTTTGAAATTTCTTCTTACCCAGTCATGGGCTAGCTTCTTAACGTTAGCATGCTGGTATGCTACCAGTAGCATGGCAACGTTGCCAGCTAATATTACACTGTTTTCTCTAATTCCGCAGCCGTACACCTTAGAGTCATATAACTTGGAATGTGACACTTGTTAACTGTTAGTGTGCTAACGATGGCATGCTAGCATGCTAACATTAAAGTGCTACGTTTTTGGCTAACTTTTTAAACTACATTTTTTATATATCTGCCATCTTATAGATACTAACTGCCCCCAAACTATTTTTAATGGCAGTTTAACCCATTTATGCTCATCAAAGCTCTGAGAATTATGAATCATTGTTTTTTGGCACCATTTGGTGAGAAATTAGGGGAAATATTACACCAAAACAATATTTTCTTGTTTTTTAATAAGCAAGAATTAGATTCATTAGGTTTTCAAGGAAAAAGTATACCAAGATTGCAGTATGTTAAAAAAAATAATAGTTATAATGGGAGTCAATAAGGCCAAAAGAGGTCTTAAGAAAAAGTCTGTATTTTATTTGTATATCCGGTTTTAACAACATTGTAATCATAAACACAATGCAATTAAAATAAAAACTCCCTGGCGAAATATCAGGCCGCTAACCTTTCAACTGAATAATCATATTAGCAATACAATAAAGAGCATCACTGATTAACGGTTGAGGTCTCACCTGGAGTTTCTGGGAGAGGGTATCTTTCTGTTCCATGAGGTCGTTCATGGTTTCCAATTCTTCTTTGAGTTTTTCCATTTCCTGGCGGAGCACAGAAAGATTCAAAATGGGTAAAAGGTTGAGTGTTGAGTACAAACCGACCTCTTCTTTGTCCCTCAGCGTTGCCTCCAGTTCTTCTATGGTTTGGTTGAGTTCTGTCTTCTGGGATTTGATGGCTGGGCTTTGGTTGCTCTGGCATTCCAGCTCCGTCACCTGCAAGGACAAACTTCAGGATTCAGACGAAATCCTTGAACAAACTACCCTCTCTTCATCTGAACGTCCATTAGTGCCGAGACTCTTCCCTGAGTTCTTAGTTTCTGCTTCAAATGTATTCCGCACATCAAAAAGAGTGAGTCACCTCACCTCACCCACCCCCCCGCTTACTCGTTTGTGTAGCCTCTCGGCCTCCTCCTGGTAGGCAGCCAGTTGTTGTTTCCACTGCTTGACGTTGGCAGTCGACTCCAGCAGAGCTGCCGTTAGCTTGGCATTGTTCCCCTTTAGTGCCTCCAACTCAGCCTCCCAGTGTTTTGTCATAGCTGGGCTGTAGGACACAAGCATGCACTGGGACTTTAACACAAAATAAATCAAAGTCTATCAATCGTGCATCCTACTTATCGACACATCAAATATCCAATCCCCTTATTTATCCATCAAGTAACAATTCATCATCTATGTCCTAATCCACTCTTCCGACATCCATCATCTACCTTCATACTACGCCTGAACTAGGGTCGGGCACCGATTCACGTAAAATTAGCAATGTTTTGGTACGAGGTTTGCGCGTGACACCATGTCTGGTTGCCGACTCAGTTGCCGACCGACTCTTTGCACTTCATCGCTTGCCGATCACTCCATACGAGTAGTAATGATATGGACGGCTACAAGACTGAAGGGCATTCCGGTTGAAAAAAAAAAGCAAATGGAAGAACACTCCAGCACCTGGAGAGAGCGAACTCGTCCAAAAGATGGCGCCGTACCAATTTCTCATTGTATTTACTTGTTTTTAGGGGAAAAACTTTTTATATTGGCCGTCCGTGAAGAAAAATCTATAAATCAGCCGTACCTTTTTATAAACCGTAGGATGCAAAGTGGAGGATAAAAGTAGCGGCTTATAGTCCGGAATTTATGGTACATTGGCTTTGCTGTTGACATGCTACTGATTAGCATTAGCAATTGTAACTTTTTGATTACAACACCTTTAAATGTGTTAATGAAAACTACAACTAAGATGCACCTTACAATCAAACAGCTGGTGCATGATAAGTACAATACTTACAGTATTAACACTTTGTAGGGCGCAACAAAAGACCCAAAGACTGAACTGAGTAGCCAACACACCATGAACTATACAATACTGCCATCTAACGTCTTAGACTTGCAACTGCAACTCGATGTTATTCTTGAAAACAAGACTCAGAAATGTTGTCATAAATGATAAATAAATAAATAAAATCATAAAACAAGATTTAACAAGATTTAACAACTGGACAGCAGTTATCATAAATCAGCTATGTTTTCAATGTTGCAATAAAAACATGATTTATTTACACACATAAACGTACAAAAAATGTGTACTGTTGATATTACCAAGTACTGGGAATTGTTACCGTATCGGTTCAAATGTGAATGTTACCAAAAATGATTCCCGGGCGCGGCACCGCTGCTGCCCACTGCTCCCCTCACCTCCCAGGGGGTGAACAAGGGGATGGGTCAAATGCATAGGACAAATTTCACCACACCTAATGTGTGTGTGACAATCATTGGTTCTTTAACTTTAACTTTAACTTTAATGATAACAGCAAATATTACCGAAAAATTTGCAAAAAGTACCAACAATCAGTACTGTTGAGTACAGGTATCGGTTCAAATGTGAATGGTACCCATCATTAGTCTGAACGACTAACAAATAAGGTAACTTATAGACTACACACTCTTTGGGTAAACCTCTACCATATATGGAGATATTCGGGGCACATCTAAAACGGCTTGTTTGGAACAAGACAAAATTGTTTTAAAAATATCTCCTCAACACCTTTATGGTTTGATTTCACATTTTTGGCTTATATGAGGATCCTAAATACACAAACAGTACCAACAGGCAAGAAACGTTGGCTTTGCACAATAGGACCCCTTTAGTTAAAATACACAATGCTCTGTCAGGTTTTAGTACACGCAAGCCTTTAGTGGATCACGTGCCGGCTGTCGGTGTGACACCTGGATGCAGAGATAGGAGGCGACATGCGGGTAAAAAAAGTGGTTTAATGAGCAAAAACAATGGGACCGCCACGGATGAACAAAAACTTTGGCAAGGCAAAACACAAAAAAGCACACCAGGAACATGCTGTACAATTGCATGCAGAGGAACGGGGCTGGCATATAAAGCACCCTAGTTGGCAACCAGGAACAGGTGTGCCTAATCAGCGCTCCAACAGGAAGTAAAAAACAAGGGAGAAAGGAGCCCTGAAACAGAGAAATCAAAACAAAGGCCCTTGATAGCACTAGTTGTTTTACAAAAGTGTTTATGTTTACTACCTTTTAAGCACCGGCACCGTTTAAAAAATATTGATTTGTTAGTATTATCAGTTCAAATGCAAACGATACGCATCCCTACTCAAGAGTTGCGCTGGACAACAAGCTGACACCTCAAACTATTGACTGTGTGAGCCCTCTCGACATAACATAACACCCTTTAGTCATATTAGGGTTGTACGATATACCGGTACTAATAAAGTCTCGAGGTACTAATCAATTGAAATCGGTACTATACCCCCTTTGAAAAGTACCGGTACCGCTCTTTCATCTGAGTGCCGTTTTTCCGGCGGTGACTACAGAGCCGAGGCGCATGATGTTGAGTGTGTCAAAACGCACACACAAAGTGCATACAAGTAATAACATCTGGGAGAGGAAAAATGGCAAAAAAAACTACAATTCTACTGGTTAATAAAGAGGGTGGTGAAGTACAATATGGAGGTATTTGGTCTTCAAAACTAACAATAAAGGTGACGCTTTAACATACTTGCCAACCTTGAGACCTCCGAATTCGGGAGATCGGGGGGGAGGAGGGAAGGGGTGGAGGGGGGAGTATATTTATAGCTAGAATTTACTGAAATTAAAGTATTTCTTATATATATATATATATATATACATATATATATATATATATATATACACACAGTATATGTATATATATATATATATATATATATATATATATATATGTATATATATATATATATATATATATATATATATATATATGTATGTGTGGGAAAAAAAATCACAAGACTATTTCATCTCTACAGGCCTGTTTCATGAGGGGGTTCCCTCAATCATCAGGAGATTTTTTTTCCCCACACATACATATATTGCGCTCTACTACGGTATCGAGCACTATTTTTTGGATAACCTTATTAAGACATATATATATATATATATATATTTATAGCAGGACATAATGAGTATATATAATCGATATTGCTACATCCTGTGTTTTTGTCTGATTATTGTGATCAAAAAAGTAATCATTCAATGATCTTCAAATTTTGAACTGTTAGGGGTAGGGTTAACCCCATTTAGGACGGTTAATAGCTGAGCTAAAGATGAACTCCATGTTCCCTTCCGTCTCAAACAAAACGTTTCCTACACTGATGCAAGAGGGAAAAAGCTTCTGTTTATGCAGCTCCTTGTGCTAGGAACATGTTACAAAGAGACTGGAAGCTAACTGAATTTGTATCCTTAAATGCTTTTAAATGTACAAAACCCAAAACCAGTGAAGTTGGCACGTTGTGTAAATCGTAAATAAAAACAAAATGCAATGATTTGCAAATCCTTTTCAAACTATATGCAGTTGAATAGACTGCAAAGACAAGATGCTTAACGTTCGAACTGAGAAACTTTGTTATTTTTTGAAAATATTAGCTCATTTGGAATTTGATGCCTGCAACATGTTTCAAAAAAGCTGGCACAAGTGGCAAAAAAGACTGAGAAAGTTGAGGAATGCTCATCAAACACTTATTTGGAACATCCCACAGGTGAACAGGCTAATTGGGAACAGGTGGGTGCCATGATTGGGTATAAAAGCAGCTTCCATGAAATGCTCAGTCATTCACAAACAAGGATGGGGCGAGGGTCACCACTTTGTGGACAAATGTGTGAGCAAATTGTTAAACTATTTAAGAACAATATTTCTCAACGAGCTATTGCAAGAAATTTAGGGATTTTACCATCTACGGTCTGTAATATTATCAAAAGGTTCAGAGAATCTGGAAAAATCACTGCACGTAAGCAAACCAACATTGAATGCAGGTGTCCTTCGATCCATCAGGTGGTACTGCATCAAAAAGCGACATCAGTGTGTAAAGGATATCACCACATGGGCCCAGGAACACTTCAAAAAACCTCTGCCAGTAACTACAGTTGGTCGCTACATCTGTAAGTGCAAGTTAAAACTCTTACTATGCAAAGCGAAAGCCATTTATCAACAACACCCAGAAACGCTGCCGGCTTTGCTGGGCCCGAGCTCATCTAAGATGGACTGATGCAAAGTGGAAAAGTGTTCTGTGGTCTGACGAGTCCACATTCAAATTGTTTTTGGAAACTGTGGACGCCGTGTCCTCTGGACCAAAGAGGAAAAGAACCATCCGGACTGTTAAAGGCGCAAAGTTCAAAAGCCAGCATCTGTGATAGTATGGGGGTGTATTAGTGCCCAAGGCATGGGTAACTTACACATCTGTGAAGGCACCATTAATGCTAAAAGGTACATACAGGTTTTGGAGCAACATATGTTGCCATCCAAGCAACGTTATCATGGACCCCTGCTTATTTCAGCAAGACAATGCCAAGCCATGTGTTACAACAGCGTGGCTTCATAGTAAAAGAGTGCGGGTACTAGACTGGTCTGCCTGTAGTCCAGTCCTGTCTCCCATTGAAAATGTGTGGCACATTATGTAGCCTAAAATACGACAATGGAGACCCCGGACTCTTAAACAACTTAAGCTGTACATCATGCAAGAATGGGAAAGAATTCCACCTAAAAAGCTTCAAAAATTGGTCTCCTCAGTTCCCAAACGTTTACTGAGTGTTGTTAAAAGGAAAGGCCATGTAACACAGTGGTAAAAATGCCCCTGTGCCAACTTTTTTGCAATGTGTTGCTGCCATTAAATTCTAAGTTAATGATTATTGCAAAAAAAAAATAAGTTTCTCAGTTCAAACATTAAATATCTTGTCTTTGCAGTCTATTCAATTGAATATAAGTTGATAAGGATTTGCAAATCATTGTATTCTGTTTTTATTTACGATTTACACAATGTGCCAACTTCACTGGTTTTGGGTTTTGTAAACTGAGAGCATTTGAAGGAGCCTCAGTTTTCTGTCCCTGTTTTACTTGATGTCCATCCTGTCACTTTATGTGTAACTTTGCTGCATCTTGGCCAGGACTCCCTTGAAAAAGAGGTGTTAAATCTAGGGCTGGGCGATATATCGATATACGCGATATATCGCGGGTTTGTCTCTGTGCGATATAGAAAATGACTATATCGTGATATCGAGCATACGTTCCCACGCAGTTGCTTTTAGCTGCGGGCATTACACTACAGGCTCTCCCCGCTCTTTCTTTCTCACAGACAGCAAGCGCAGCTTCTACATACGTCACATACTGTCACGTCATACGTCCCATACGTATACGCCCTCCCCGAGCAGAGAGGTAGCAGCATGGCTAACGTTAGCTGTGATGCTAGCGGAGTGGTGCGAGCGGTAATACGAGAGAAAGAAGGTGCGAATCTGGTAACAAAAGGAGGAATAATTAATTCCCAAGAAAAACAGCAGTGGGTCCATCGTCTGGTGGTGGTTTGGCTTCAAGTGGGAATATGTCGAACAGACAACCGTAATTTGTCAAGTGTGGGGCAAAAGCGTTGCTATAAAAAGTAGCATTACTGCTGTAACAAACAGTTCAGGGTGTCCCAAGTTACCGGAGTGTGTTAGGGTCTCAGACACGCGGCCCACACCTTAATATGAAAATTGAATAATAGTGCAGCCCGCGGGTTTTACATGATTGGCGCTTGACAGCGTCATACTTGTAAAACTTCCAGATTTTTCCCGCAGACTACGACATTCATGGCAACTTTTCTTTCGAACGTGCCGTGATGGTACAGCATTTAGCGCCCACTACAACCAGCGTGCCGGCACGGCCCAGCCACACGTAGTGTGGGTTTAAACTTGCTCACGTAAGTGACAGCAAGGCATACTTGGTTATTAACAACCACACAGGTTACACTGACGGTGGCGGTATAAAAAACTTTAACACTCTTACTAATAATGCGCCACACTGTGAACCCACACCAAACAAGAATGACAAACACATTTTGGGAGAACATCTGCACCGTAACACAACATAAACACAACAGAACAAATACCCAGAATCCCATGCAGCCCTAACTCTTCCGAGCAAGTATGCAACTGAGCCGCATCAGAGTGATCAAAGAGCCGCATGCGGCTCCGGAGCCGCGGGTTGCCGACCCCTGGTATAGGTGAACCCAGGACACTCGGCTACAATGCTAATATGTAGCATCATTTGAAAAGTCACCCGCTAGACAATGAAGAGGGCTTACTCCGCACGTCAATATCTCCGTTTGGTGCCACACGTCCACACCATCAAAATGCAGAGGCAAACATTTCCAGATCAACACCGTATGAAAAAAATAGTGATTTTTTTAGTTGTGATTTCCTTCTCTGCATGAAAGTTTAAAAGTAGCAGAAAATTAAAGCAGTATGAAGAAGAATGTTTTAATGTAGACACATAGAATCATCATACTGCTGTGATTATATGCATCAAGTGTTCATTCAAGGCTAAGGCAAAATATCGAGATATATATTGTGTATCGCAATATGGCCTTAAAATATCGCAATATTAAAAAAAGGCCATATCGCCCAGCCCTAGTTCAATCTCAATGGGATTTTTTTTACCCTAGTTAAATAAAAACATTTAGTCTTTGACAACGGAGCGCCGACTCCCACACAGTGGTTCCCTTAAAAGACCCAAAAAGAAGTTCACGCAGGGTCTGTGCATGTCCAACAAGGTAGCCTTCCATCATCTTCTACCCCCTCATCTGACACACAGTGAATAGTGCTCCAGAACTATTCCACAACTCCCACTCAGTAAGCTGCAAAGGAGAACAACCCTAGATCTAATTCACTCTGCACTCCTACGGCGCCTTCACTTCTTACACAACAGCCGCCCCCTCATGGAGAGTGTGTGTGTGTGTGTGTGTGTGTGTGTGTGTGTGTGTGTGTGTGTGTGTGTGTGTGTGTGTGTGTGTGTGTGTGTGTGTGACGCATAGGATGGAGACGACACTTCATCCTACACATATGAACTGACACACACACACACACACAGTCTGTCACCAAGGCACGTCAATGTATAAACCCCACACAGGCGCTCGGAGAGCAGGAGAGCAGGCGAGACGCGAAGAAGTGAAGATGGAAGAGACGGAGCGGCGAGAAAGCCAAAAGAGAAGCGACCGGAGCACCATTGGAGAAAAATGGCCAATTTTGGACCGAGCATAAACGGTAAGTTAGCTGCTTTCATTTCGTATTGTTTGCTTTCATTTTTATTATGTAAGAAAACTTGTGTGTGATTTTACATCAATTCACCATCCATTCATCATGAACTTTATTTGACTATTGAAGTTTTTTTTCTACTTCAGCACAATTTAACCTTTTTTTCCCCCCAAATACCTGCTTTGTACATATTTCTTACACTGTATGCCATAATTCTGTTTTGCGCTTCCACAATAAATAGAATTCCCCTCAAAAGGATGAAGTTGAGCTTTCCCCCCCCCCCTCGGTGCGCACGTGTCCCGGCCATGCAGCATCGTCACGTTGCTGCTTCCCCCTCAAGAAGCAGTTGCCATGGCAGCGGCGGAGGAAGGCGCTGGTGACGTCGGGCGTACGCAACGCCTCCGTTCCCTCGACATGATCAAAAAAAATAATTAAAAAAACCCTCATGACCCTGCATCACTACTAAAAGCAGCAGTCACTCAAAGACAAGGAAGTCCCATCTAAAAGATCAGAAAATCAGTCCGAACAAGTCGACTGATGAGCATCCGGAAATGCAAAAGCTGCCTCTGCCCTTTTCACACACACACACACTGCTAACACGCTCATCTCATTCCACACTCATGCACAAAAGCACCAAATGAGTGCTGGTTTATGCGCAGAAGTGCAAGAAAAAGTACACTGAACATATTTATTTTGCTTTTCAGCCATCAAATCAACAGCAGACCAGTGTGAATACATTGTGTCTTTCTTTGGAGACTTTACATTCAATACAGAGCAGCGGTTAGCGTGGTCCAAATAAACGTCACCCTGAATCTTTACAAGTGTTGTTTTCTGAGTGTGTGACATGTCATCTCCCACTTTGCCATTCAAACAGACTAATGGGGCCAGCTGTGGACACACGCTATGAATTCTGCCTGGCAACAAGTGACTGCTCTTTTTTTTTTTTTTTAGCTGGAAATAACACAAGAAAGTAATAAGTATTGTTAAAAGATTTAAATACATTTATCAAAACTATTGCTGTCACATGATACATTTATTTAATCCGATTAATTACACTTTTGAATTGTGATTAATCATGATTAATCACAGTACATTTCTTGCTTTATACACAAGAAAGTAATACGTTGTGTTAAAAGGTACACATTGATATATTTTAATTGGTGCTGTCGAATGATTAATTGCTTTAATCTGATTTTTAACACTTTTTAATTGAGATTAATCACAGTAAATGACTTGCTTGCATACTTTAAATTGACTACATGAAAAAGCAATACGCTGTGTTAAAAGGTACACATTGATATATTTAAATTGGTGCTCTCAAATGATTAATTGCTTCAATTTGATTATTAACACTTTTTAATTGAGATTAATCAAGATTAATCACAGTGAATACTTTACACACAAAAGTAATAAGTTGTGTTTATACGATATGACTAGTGCTGTCAAATGATTAGTTTCTTTAATTAGATTAATTACACTTTTGAATAATCACAGTAAAATAATTTAATTTAAATCAACTTGACACAAAAAAGTTGTGTTGAAAGATTTAAATTAATATAACATAACTAGTGTTGTCAAATGAGGAAGTTCTTTAATCAGATTAATAAAATGTTTTTAATTGAATTTAATTTACACAAGAAAGTAATAAGTTGTGTTAAAAGATACAAATGAATACATTATAATTAGTGCTGTCAAATGATTAATTGCTTTAATCCAATTAATAACACTTTTGAATTGTGATTAATCAAGATCAATAACAGTACATGACTTGGTTGCATAATCTAAATGAACTTTACCCAATAAAGTAAATATGCTTTATTAAAGGATGCCAATTATTATGTTATAATTAGTGCTGTCAAAATATTAATTACTTTAATTAGATCAATTACAATTTTGAATTGTGATGAATCATCATTAATCACAGTAAATGACATGCTTGCATGATTTAAATTGACCTAAATAAATAAATTAACCTCACAAAATACACCAATATTTTGTTGTCAGAATGTCATACGCAAACATTTGGACATGTGTTTTTTTTTATTTCTAAATATATGTAATTTATTTGCTGATACTTTTGTGTGCTCACAATAAATCGGGTGATTAATCTGCATTGATACATGATTAAAGCAATCATATTTTGTCATTAGTCACATGCGTTAACTCGTTAAATTTGACAGCCCTAATTATGACATGCAATTGTTTTATTATTATTTGTTTACTTTCCTTTTCATGTAAGTTTGAGTTTGAACTCTTAGGTGGAAATGGCCTTGTTTGTAAAGAAAATTTGAATAAAAAGACTTGTAAAACAAACAATATATATGGTAAATGGGTTATAGCGCTTTTCTACCTTCAATGTAATCAAAGCGCTTTGACACTATTTCCACATTCACCCATTCACACACACATTCACACATTGATGGTGGGAGCTGCCATGCAAGGCCCTAACCACGACCCATCAGGAGCAAGGGTGAGGTGTCTTGCTCAAGGACACAGCGGACGTGACGAGGATGGCGGAAGCCGGGGATCGAACCAGGAACCCTCAAGTTGCCGGCACGGCGGCTCTCGCAACGGAGCCACGCCGACCCCATACGTATATAAACATGTATATATATATATATATATATATATATATATATATATATATATATATATATATATATATACAAACCCCGTTTCCATATGAGTTGGGAAATTGTGTTAGATGTAAATATAAACGGAATACAATTATTTTCAAATCCTTTTCAACCCATATTCAATTGAATGCACTACAAAGACAAGATATTTGATGTTCAAACTCATAAACTTTATTTTTTTTTTGCAAATAATAATTAACTTAGAATTTCATGGCTGCAACACGTGCCAAAGTAGTTGGGAAAGGGCATGTTTACCACTGTGTTACATGGCCTTTCCTTTTAACAACACTAAGTAAACGTTTGGGAACTGAGGAGACACATTTTTTTAGCTTCTCAGGTGGAATTCTTTCCCATTCTTGCTTGATGTACAGCTTAAGTTGTTCAACAGTCCGGGGTCTCCGTTGTGGTATTTTAGGCTTCATAATGCGCCACACATTTTCAATGGGATACAGGTCTGGACTACAGGCAGGCCAGTCTAGTACCTGCACTCTTTTACTATGAAGCCACATTGATGTAACACGTGGCTTGGCATTGTCTTGCTGAAATAAGCAGGGGCGTCCATGGTAACGTTGCTTGGATGGCAACATATGTTGCTCCAAAACCTGTATGTACCTTTCAGCATTAATGGCGCCTTCACAGATGTGTAAGTTACCCATGTCTTGGGCACTAATAAACCCCCATACCATCACAGATGCTGGCTTTTCAACTTTGCGCCTATAACAATCCGGATGGTTCTTTTCCTCTTTGGTCCGGAGGACACGACGTCCACAGTTTCAAAAAACAATTTGAAATGTGGACTCGTCAGACCACAGAACACTTTTCCACTTTGTATCAGTCCATCTTAGATGAGCTCAGGCCCAGCGAAGCCGACGGCGTTTCTGGGTGTTGTTGATAAACGGTTTTCGCCTTGCATAGGAGAGTTTTAACTTGCACTTACAGATGTAGCGACCAACTGTAGTTACTGACAGTGGGTTTCTGAAGTGTTCCTGAGCCCATGTGGTGATATCCTTTACACACTGATGTCGCTTGTTGATGCAGTACAGCCTGAGGGATCGAAGGTTACGGGCTTAGCTGCTTACGTGCAGTGATTACTCCAAATTCTCTGAACCCTTTGATGATATTACGGACCGTAGATGGTGAAATCCCTAAATTCCTTGCAATAGCTGGTTGAGAAAGGTTTTTCTTAAACTGTTCAACAATTTGCTCACGCATTTGTTGACAAAGTGGTGACCCTCGCTCCATCCTTGTTTGTGAATGACTGAGCATTTCATGGAATCTACTTTTTACCCAATCATGGCACCCACCTGTTCCCAATTAGCCTGTTCACCTGTGGGATGTTCCAAATAAGTGTTTGATGAGCATTCCTCAATTTTATCAGTATTTATTGCCACCTTTCCCAACTTCTTTGTCACGTGTTGCTGGCATCAAATTAATGATTAATGATTACTTGCAAAAAAAAAAAAGTTTATCAGTTTGAACATCAAATATGTTGTCTTTGTAGCATATTCAACTGAATATGGGTTGAAAAGGATTTGCAAATCATTGTATTCCGTTTATATTTACATCTAACACAATTTCCCAACTCATATGGAAATGGGGTTTGTAATATTCATTTTTTTTTTTTCACAATGTCGCAATCCATGGATTTGCATAATTGTCCATGATGCATTTGCAAAACGTGAGTAAAAAAAACATGTATAGCAAAACAAATAAATGATACAAACATTTTGTATAATTTCTAGTTGTATTCCATCTATCCATCCATTTTCTACCGCTTATTCCCTTTGGGGTCGCGGGGTGCGCTGGAGCCTATCTCAGCTACAATCGGGCGGAAGGCGGGGTACACCCTGGACAAGTCGCCACCTCATCGCAGTTCTAGTTGTATTATTTATTTTAAATATTATTGATCTACTTGTGAAATTACTGTTAATATCTGGTTACTTTCTGTTGTAACATGGTTCTATATACTTCTGTTAAAATGTAACAATCGCTTATTCTTCTGTTGTTTGGATACTTTATATTAGTTTTGGGCGATAATATAAATTTAAGTATCGGTAAGTATTGTATTAAGTATACAAATGCTGATACTCTTCCTTTAAATTTTCAAAATCATTGAATGATTACATTTTCGATCAACATTATAATCAGACAAAAACACAGGATGATGGGGTAACAGTATCACTTAAATATTTTAATGATTTTCTACTATTGGCTCTGATTTAAATCCCTTGATTTCTGCTCTTAAAGTCCAGGGACTTATTTCCTAAACCACCAAAAATTGACAAATGACTTCTGTGATAGTAAAACTACCGAATTATTGCACTTGGCATTGTCACAGTCGATATTTGTATCAATCCACCCATTTTTGTTTATATTTAAAGAGCGCGAGCTTGCTGTTAGCGGTTAGCACGGCTCATTGTACCCTCCTACAGTGTGTAGTGTAACGTTTTTAGCCATTCCTCATCCTCCAGTGATAATATTACTTGTAAGAACCGTAGTTTGTTTGAAGCCATTGAGGCGATAATTGCTGACTTAGAGGCGGCTTTACATTTTGGAGTTAGCCGCTGGCAAGAACGCTGCAGTGTGTTGAGGACGCGTTTGTTCGCTTGTCAGTGCCAAATGTGCGGGACACAGCTCAAATGTGTCATCAACATGCATTATCACGTTTAACAATTGTATTAAATGCTTTAAGTGTGGCACTGTAATATGGTTAAAGACATGAAACTAGTTTTTATACCTAAGGTAACTTCTGTTCGGTAAGAATACTGTTGATGTCTATTTTGCTGTAATAAAATGTAATACATGTTTTCGCCAGCAGAGGGCACTTTGTACCTCCTGCATTAATTGAAGCTCACCGGAATTGAAAGTCATTACGTGATGAAAAAGTGTACTCGCAGCAGGTTAAATCTACGCCTGTTAACCTATATGTTCCTGTTTTGCAGGTAAGCAAAGTTTATAACACAATATATGTAATGGACAATAGCAGTAGTAAATTGAAGGTGCCCTGGATTGCGAAAGAAGTCGAGTTAATGAATGAATGAACACGTTAATGAGCTCATTAGTGACGTGCTGTCTGAAAATGGCGGACTCCTACTTCGCAGCCGTCTTTATTGTTTGCCAATTAAATGCTTCGTGTTTGTGTATGGATATAAATTATGTAATATAACTTCTCAGATGTCCATACAACTATAGGTGAAGCATATGTTGGTGAAAAAGAGGTGTTGAGCAGAGTATATGTGTTTTGTCATGTCATGCTCGTGTCCATTGAAACACTATGCTAATTGTAAAGCTAAGCTAACAGTACACCGTGTTGCTACACCAGTGATAATGCGTGTGTTGGACTGTGATGAATGTTTGTATTTTTTCCCCCCACATATGTGTGTTGAAGTTAAAGGAGCCATATGTAATAATTTCATGTCAAGTCATCATTAAATAGCCCTGATATTTCAAAAGGCATGAATAAATCATGTTCTTTTCGAATACCTCTATAACTGGTAACGGTAGTTCAGCTGAGATATGCTCATTTCAAAATTAGATTTACAGCCTCGAAATCGTGTTATTGTTTTCATTTCGATGTCCCGCCCTCTACTGTTTGACCAATTAGAAAGTCTGTGAGTGTGTCACATCCAGGTTGCCAGTTACACGCAGCGCTCTTCGTCGAGCTACTGCCACTGGTAAAGTTACTAAACATGTCAGGCCTTAGTAAATCTAAAAGGCGTCGTTACGATTCTCAACTTATTCGTGACAAAGCCAGGAACAAAACAAGGATTTGTATCGGGGATGCCTTTGAAAGATGGAGACGATTGAAGGCGGAGAAGATTTTTTCATCTGACGCCAAACTTGCTAATTTCCTCCTTGATAGGTAAGTAAGGCATTTACGTTTTCTTATTACTTGTAGTAAATGAAAATGGACATTTGGTATGTAAACTATATTGTCCAATACAGTCTAAGATATTGTCTAACAAAGCTAGTATGTTCGTGCAATGAACGCTTAGTGTAATGCTTAGCATGCCAGCCCGGTCAATGACACATCGACATATAGGCTAACGGGGGAAATAAATGCCCGTTAGCCTATATGTCGATGTGTGTTCGAACTGACAGGACAAAATATATTTTAAACAAATAAAACCTATGAGGATATGGGTAGTGTCCGTGCCTATTTCGTTCTCAAAATGCTGATACGCTGAGGAAATGGGTTCCAACATTAGCACGGCTGTCATCATGGCAATGTGAAACATATGGAGACAGCCAAATCACATGATAAAATAATTCCTCATTCGTGTAGCCTATAGGCATACCTTGGTGAAATGTCTCCTCTTTAGTTATGGGCGTACATTAGGGTGCTAAGCATGTTCTACTTATTTTCACCAGTACAACCATTGCCAGCGTTGGTTGTAGTTTGTTTTAGTCTTTGTTTTCTGATAGTACTGACAATAACCATATGATTGCCATTTGTTGTGATATTGTTCGCAGGCATATTGTTTTCAGGAATGTCTTCCTGAAAACAGCCTAATTTCTGTGTAAAATATGTTAGTTAGAGATTTGTTATTGACAAAACGCTTGTCTATTCAGCTATTATGGTCCCAGCACCTCAACCCCTAGTAAGAGGCAGTGGAAGTTTGAAGTTCCTTGGAGTAGCTCAGTCGATCGAGCTGGATTCGGCTGCATATCTGGCAACATCAGTCAGGTGGAAAACGAGGGGACTACGGAATTTTGACCGTGATTGCAATACCATTTCTGGCCACATTATTACATATGGCTCCTTTAAAGCCACACAAAGTAATCGCTGTGTACACATAGGAAGTCTAAAATGCTATATGTTCATTTTAGTATGGATAAATACACATGAATCTAGAAATTACATTCGGTTCATATAGATTTAGTTTAATAATTACAAGTCATAGAGAAGAAAAAAATATACCGTATTTTTCGGACTATAAGTCGCAGTTTTTTTCATAGTGCGACTTATATATGTTGTTTTCCTTCTTTATTATGCATTTTCGGCAGGTGCGACTTATACTCCGAAAAATACGGTAGTTAAAAACACCATTAACACAGTATTTTTAGGTCATTAATGTGTTTGTTGATGAAGTAAAACGTATATTGGGATTTTGTCAATGTATAAAGATGTGGAGAAAAACTACAAATATAGCAAAAGTGATTGTTTCAGTACAATGGTAATATTGTGTTTTGTATTTCATTGTAATACGGTAAAGAAAAAGTCAGTTTGTGATGAGGAAGTGCACAAGCAACACATTGAATATACTCCTGTTAACCTATATTTTCCTGTTTTGCAGTTTCTGCAAAAAAATAAATAAAATGTTGCACGGGAAACGAGTTGGCCCATCATTCTCTGCAGTGTAACAGATTAACGCTAATTGTTTTTCATCATGTATCATTTATAGAACGCAACCATTGGGTTATTTTTAAACAAAAATGTCATGTTTAAATTTTTTTAAGTTTTTAATTTTATTTTTAAGTACCGATACGATAGCATCCCACTTCTGTTTATGAGCACTAAATGTATTTGTGGTGGTCCAAATGTATTCACTACAGGCCTTTACAAATAAATGAATGTATGGGAAACACTGTTTAATGACGTTTAATGATTAGTCACAAATTATGTGTGCCATTTCTAACATCTTTTCAAAGCAAGTGAACGTGAGAATGCAGCCAACCAAAATGGTTGGTGCCCAACTCATTATTTGTCATATAAAATCACTCCTGGCAACATCAAATAATGTAAAAAGACAGCTTTCCTTTTTGCATATCACACCAAAAGAGAAAAAAAAAGACTTGTTAGGTCCACGCTTGCCATGGCGAGTGTCTCCCACGCATAGAGCATTAATGGACACACACACACACACCTCGCGACAAGCAGCCCTCATTGCACACAGCTTCTCTGGAGCCATAAAGAATTCATGACGAAACGCCGGGAATTTCGAAGCATTCGCACTTAAAGATTTTAAAGCCATTTAGAAAAAAACACTACTAAACCTCCAGCGCAGCCTTTTCATGTGAAATTAATAAATGCATTAAAGGATGGAGCGCTTTCTTTCATTCAAACAACTGAGGGATCGTGAAATGAGTGAGATTACAAATAAATAGATGTGACAGTTTTGGAAGCTTGAATTTATTGTAAAATATTTTGTGTTTGTCGTTCTCTATTTTCCCACCACCCACTCCTCACATTGTTTTATAAGTGCTAAAAAAACCCACTTTTATGGACATGAACCTTACAAACGCACCTCGTTTGAAAAGCCTAAGAACAGTCTGGATTGTTGCACTAACACAAGGAACAACATTACAGTCGCATGCACAAAAATACACATCATTACACTTTTTTCAATTGCTTGTGAAATTATTGCACATACAAAAAAACATATTAAAAAATCATGCTTAAATTGGACATATTTTCATCAATGAGATCCGCTTTCGACTGGTCCAAATATTGTGTCAAAGAAAACTTGCAATTAGGGATTTGCCGATATAGCGCCATCGATCGGTATCTGCTGATTTGCATGAAAACGTATGACTTTTTTTTATTATTTTGAGTCCCCTGGCTGACAAGCTAGCAGCTAATTGTGTCTCCATACAAAGTTTGTAATCACTTCCATTACATCAAATAAACAACATTTCTCAATATTTTAAATCAGGGATTCTCAAACCGTGGCATGTGGGCTCCATTTAGTGGTACACCAAAGAATCACTTCAGTGGAGTGTTTTAGTTTTCTATATTCAAACACAGTGTTAATGTTCAAAGTGTGTGTAATGTTACAGTGGCCAAAAATATTAAATATACTTGTTGCACAAAATCTCTGCCTTGTTTTTAATGAATACGTAGGCCTACTATGCTACTGTATGTTAATGTTAGTCATTATGGTGGTATTTGGACAGCCAAGTGTTGTACTTGGTGAAAAAAAGTTTGAGAACCACTGTCTTAAGTATCATTGTCAAGTATTATCACTGGAAGACGAGGCGAAACATGTTACACACCGAGAGCAAGCAGAAGCAGGCATGCTAATAGCAAAGCTAGACGCTAGAATCAATTCCAATAAATAAGTGCTTAGTAAAGTTTAAGAAGTGTAAATGTAAGTCAGCAGCTAGTAACAGGAAATGAACAAGTAAATAAGGTGTCGAGAGAGGATAATACATCAGCACCTGTTAGTGTGTCAGCATTGTCACAGTCAGAAGTACACAAAGCGTAAGAGGGCAGATCGATCCATAAACGGGTGGTGTCGACACCAAGGGTAGTATCAGGACATGCTCAAAACTAGGTCGACATTTTTATGTTCTCGAAATCCATTTTTTTGTTTTGTTTTAGTTAACATTTACAGAACCTAAAGGAGTAATTCTGATTTTGATTAAATTAGTTTTTGATTTTGTTTATTTATTGTGTTCTGTAGCAGAGGTAGTAGTAGGTGGGGTCCGTGACCCCTAGGGGTCTGCAGAGGTACTGCAGCAGGGCTTAATCGGTATCGTGCTTTAAACCTCGAAAAACTGTGCACTACAAAATGTGCTCATTGTAGCCTTTAATCCTGACTTGCTTATTTTGGTTAAAAAAAATCATAACAAATGCTTTTATTTATTTTTTGTTTTGTACTTTCAAGTGTGTATGTATTGTGCTCCTGAGTTAATGTTGCTGATCATTATAAAATTATTTTTGAGTTTATTTAATTTTATTTTTCAGTGTCGAATATTTATAGTTCTTATAAGGATACTTATAAAATATATACATGTATCTTTTCTGTTACAAACTAAAAACAATGTTAATTAAGTTATTTGTTGTCAATCTGTTTTTTGTTTTTTTTTACTTTAATGTTAAAAAAGATACAAGGGTATGTAGAGGTGTTCTTATAACAATTTAATAGACACATTATACTAATTATAGTTGCGGCGGAGAGTGGTTGGGAGGGGTGGAGCGTGAAATGTTTTGTTTTGGGGGTGTGCTCTTTAAACAACTTATTTATTGGGATGTATGATTACATATTTGTTGCATTATTAGATAATATTAAAGTTTAAAATATATGCAATTGCATGCAGTACATGTTTTTTTCCCGTCAAAATGGAAATGCATTTAGTAATAAAAGATGAAGTACTTTATGGATGCATATTATTTCCAAGCTTGTAAAATGATCTGGCGGGCCATGAGTTTGACACCTGTGATATACCGTATTATTTTAATATCTTAGTATTGCACAATAACAAGGTCCCTTTAGGACTAGTTTAATTTAAAACCGGATTTTATACAGGATATACAGTGGGGAAGGGATTCATATGACCCCATTCCTGGGTGGATTTTGTGTGACAGAAAGGGGAGGGGTAATCATTGTGCGTTGCAGTTTGCTAAAAATTATGGAAAGCGCCACTCTACATTAAGGCTGTGAATCTTTGGGCACCACACGATTTGATTAAATTCTTGGGGGTAACAATTCGATTCGACAATTCGAAATCCATAGAATAGAAAACAGCTCTGCTAAATTTCTATATTACTTAAAATAAAACTGGTTTTAGTTTAATAAAATTCTACCTTAACATTTAATAAAATCAAAAACAAAAAAGGCAACAAGAGAAGTATCCAACCTTCTCTTTTCTAAAGTAAATATGTACAGCAGACATGATCATCTACTTCAACAATATGATTTGCCTTAGTTGCTGAACAGGGCAGATCCAAAAAAAAAAATCAGTAAAACAATTTTTTTTATCGATTTAAAAATCATTACAAATAAGAATTGCAATTTTTTTTGTTGTTGACACTTTTAGACGCTGTGGTCAAAGCTGGAATTGCCACAAAACACATTTGAAGATATTCAACACTGTACTGTCATCAGGGCGGCTAAAGTGGATAGTGCACGCCCTCAATTCGTAACGTTTCATGTGTCAGGTAAACAGCGACGAATGGGGCCATAGGAATCCTATTCCTACTGTGTATATATACAGTCTCTTCGCTCCATCTCTCCATCATTTAGTGGTCTTTGGCCTGGAAAACGTTGAAGACCCCAGTTCTGTTTACTTTGTTTTACTCAACCAATTGCATGTAATATACAAGGAACTCATTAAAATATTGTGATGATATTGTTAAACTGTCGAAGCACTCACAATATTGAAAAATGTTTAGTTAATACATGTGATCGGTATTGGTATCGGCCGATTTCACTCATGGATGACCGGAATCGGCAGCATAAATCCCTGATCGGACCATCCCTACTTGCAATGCACCCAAAGGTGACGATGTCGGAGTACTGCTAGCGTGCATGTTTGTTAGCAGTGAGCCTGATAAACATATTGTGTGTATAGTTGCAGTAGTCGGGCTTGTAATGACAGCACTATCAGAAAGAGCAGACCCGACAAGTCTTAAACGGCTCCCTGGAGAGGAAAGACACGAGAAGGCAGTGATGAATAGGAGAACAGCAATGCCGTGCTGACATGGCAACAACGACAGCTAAATAAATAAATAAAAATACGGGTTTATTGGCGCGTATGAGTAAAAGGGGCAAAAGAAGAGAGCTTGTGTGCTTCAGGCCGACGAGACAGAAAGTAGAGCGTCTTGCGCGACATGGCGGACGCCGGCATGGGCGACATACCTATGAGCGAAGGCCAGCGCGTTCTGCGACGGTTCTGGTCTGGATTCCGAGTTGGGTGTGGTGTCGCAGATGTCGTCGGTGCCGTTGATGTTTTCCATGGGCGGAGTCACAGGGGTCAGAGGTGAGGACAGCTCCCCAGCTGGAGACTCCTGGAAAAAGAAAAAGTGTGACCAAAATTATTTTACTGTATTATTAGTAATACAGTGGGACCCTAACTTAACAGTGTTTCTCGGCTTAGTTATGTTTTAAGTTGCGAGCAAAAATTTGAGTTACCAGCATCCCCGCCATTAGTCAATGTAGCAAATGTCACAGTGAACGCTGTAAGATACGACCAAAACATCTGGTCTTACTCGCTAGCATTAGTTTATAGCTAGAGATCCACATAACTTTGTTTTCCAACCATGGGACGGAAGAAAGTAAGACTGTAGAAGATTGCTGAGAATAAGAATGATATTCATTGAATTAAATAAATAAATAATAAAAAACATGACCAAGCACGAAGCAATTTGAGTGTATAACTGCTAGGCTGCTGAACAGAATGAGTCTAACACAATATTTAAACGGCAAAAAGGTATCCATGACAATATAGAGGAGCTGATGATGGTGTGTTTGACAGAGAAGCAGCTGGAAGGATAAACCGTAGATGTCCACTTTTCACGGTAAATCCATCCATCCATTTTCTACCGCTTGTCCCTTTTGGGGTCGCGGGGGTGCTGGAGCCTATCCCAGCTGCACTTGGGCGGCAGGCGGTGTACATGCTGTACATTATTATTTTACTTCATAAAACTACAGTAGTTGTTAGTAGTACATTCTGTTGTATTATTTTATACACTAGTTCTTATCTAAAAGTTTGTTGTCACATGTTAAAAGTCTGCTGTTTTTTGGGGGGCAAGCACATATCAAATTGAGTTTAATTAATTTTAATGGGTGACGGTAATTTGAGGTATAAATGTTTTGAGTTGAGAGCTCTGTCATACAACTGTTTAAACCCGTACGTTATGGTGCTACTGTGTACATGATATTGGGTATAATATACTGTAATAATATAATAAACATCATATATTTGATATACAGCACATATTAATATACATATAATATATATATAATGTGTTAAACTACTGTACATAACACACAAAGCAAACTGGTTCCATTAATAAAATTTTCACTTATCTGATTCTTTTTGCCTTACGTTTACGCTGACCGGCCACAATATTAGGTGTTATAATTTTGTGAAAATTAAAGAGGGAGAAAAATGTTTTGTCCAATGCTGTAAGCTTGTGTACGGTTAAAAAAAACATCTCCACGTGTTAAAAAAAAAAAAGGGGAACAAAATATTTGTAGATTAGGCAGACAACTATGAAACTTCCAGTGAAAAAATAATTTATTCTTGTGAATATTTTGTTTAAATATTGCTTAGTTCTTTGTTTTTTTTGTAGGATCTAGGGGACATATATCCCCTGCGCCTGCAGGGGTCAGGGGGTCTGTGCTGCAGTAATTTATGTTCCGGCACATTAACACCCGCACGTTAAGAGCATTTGTGAACCGTTGAGAGCGATCAATAGCGATATTTTTTGTTAACACTTGAGAGACGATGCGAGATTATAATCACACTTCAACATCTCTATCATGTAAATGTTGCCTCTGTTCTCGGGCAGCGTTGCAAATAAAAATCTGTTCTTAACTTTTTTACCCGGGACAAATAAAAAACTAAAAAATATATACATACCGTATTTTTCGGACAATAAGTCGCAGTTTTTTTCATAGTTTGGCTGGGAGTGCGACTTATACTCAGGAGCGACTTATGTGTGAAATTATTAACACATTACCGTCAAATATCAAATAATATTATTTAGCTCATTCACGTAAGAGACTAGACGTATAAGATTTCATGGGATTTAGCGGTTAGGAGTGACAGATTGTTTGGTAAACGTATAGCATGTTCTATATGTTATAGTTATTTGAATGACTCTTACCATAATAGGTTACGTTAACATACCAGGCACGTTCTCAGTTGGTTATTTATGCGTCATATAACGTACACTTATTCAGCCTGTTGTTCACTATTCTTTATTTATTTTAAATTGCCTTTCAAATGTCTATTCTTTGTGTTGGGTTTTATCAAATAAATTTCCCCAAAAAATGCGACTTATGTTTTTTTCCTTCTTTATTATGCATTTTCGGCCGGTGCGACTCATACTCCAAAAAATACGGTACATGTAATCTAGGGAGTCATGAAGCCAAGGTGTTGCTAAATGTTTACAAACTACATTACTCTGAAGGCTTTTAGCGGAGTAGGAAGGAATCGGAAGTAAGTCTCTGCTACCCTGGAGGACGACAGTTGATACACGTTGCTGTTGCTGCTTCGTCCACACAGGAAACAAACATTGGTTTTGATTCGACAGGTGATGTGTGTGTTTGAGCGCCGCTCAGAGACAAATTTGATAGGCAGGAATGACGATTAGCCAAAATGTGTGGGGTAAATGCTGGCTTTGGACAAAATTGCAAAGCCGAATTTAGTTTGTGGGGGTTGGTTGAATATACGTGAATTGGCGAGATCATGTCGTCCTGGAGGGACTGATAATTGTGATGATTCAGTGTAAATTATTAAATAATACTTTTACACATGTGCATCATTTATTTTCTATACCAATTGGCGTCGGTGGACTGGATCTGTTATAAATCCAGGAGAAATCCAGAAAAAACCCCGCCCACCTTAACCTCCTCATGCTCTCTCAGGGAGAGCATGTCCCAAATTCCAAGCTGCTGTTTTGAGGCATGTTAAAAAAAATAATGCACTTTGTGACTTCAATAATAAATATGGCAGTGCCATGTTGACATTTTTTTCCCATAACTTGAGTTGATTTATTTTGGAAAACCTTGTTACATTGTTTAATGCATCCAGCCAAAATTAGGCATAATAATGTGTTAATTCCACGACTGTATATATCGGGATCGGTAATTACGAGTTGGACAATATCGGATATCGGCAAAAAAGCCATTATCAAACATCTCTATTTATTACTACTTGTGTGATTTATTTTTATTCCATATTTGTTTCCACTACTGCACCTTAAATTGGAGTCCTTAATCTCGTTATATGCAAATATAATGTCAATAAAGTCCATTCTATTCTATTCTATGCTATCATGCTCACATTGACATGCTAACTTTTTTTAAATCAATTTTGCATCCAAACACCTCAGACTCATATTACTTGTTACTTGTCACATGCATGCTGTTAGCATACTAACGTTAGCATTTCAGTTGGGCTTGGACATTTTGGCGGCTTGCACAATTCAGCATTCACACGCAACCGTTAACACACATTGGCACCATTTAGATCAATGTGTACACAATGCAAGAGTACAAAATATTAAAAAATATATATATATGGAGCAGCAATCTCTGGAGTCTTTTATTATAGGAGATGGCAGAGAAAGTGAGAGAAGCGCATAAATGAATCATCTTTCTCATATGCATAAATACTTCACTTGGGAAATGATGGTTGTGTGTGTGTGTGTGTGTGCGTGTGTGCGTGTGTGTGTGTGTGTGTGTGTGTGTGTGTGTGTGTGTGTGTGTGTGTGTGTGTGTGTGTGTGTGTGTGTGTGCGTGCGTGCGCGTGTGCGTGCGTGCGTGCTCGGCTGCCTCTCACACTGATGAACTCTTTATGAGCACTCGCACATGCTGATAAGTCATTAAACTGCTCTGTATAACATTGGTAACATGGAAGAAATGCACCTTATCTTTATGTCCCATACAAGCAGCGAAACGACTGGTTTAAATGGTGCAACATGCATGAAACAAAGCTATTAGGACAGTGCACTAACACAATGGCCTTGCTTGTGCATCCCTAATGGACAAGAAGGAAGTCGAAGATAAGCAGCAGATTATGTCTCGTGTTGCACTTCCTGCTCCTCATTCAAAGTGGCGGAGCTCCATTGGGCTTTGGCTTAATGGGAGAAGCATGTTAAGCGCGTGTCTTGGTTTTTTTCCCCCCAAGGAGAAACATTATTATAATAAAAATGACAACTTTTCGTGTATCAAATATATTTCCCACTGTGATGTGATGATGACCAGAGTGAGTTGTTCTCTGGAGAGTCTCTTTCAAAACACTCTCATTTCTTCTCGTACGCCTACACAATGTAAAACCTCACCTATAGGCTCCTTATGATGCGCAAAGGCTTTGTTTACTTCAGTTCATGAATATAAAGTTGCCTATTGGTGTCCATTATGCTGCGTTAGGAGGTAAACACTCCCCAGGGACCTTTTTACAGAAGTGCTCTGAAGTAGTGCTTACTTACAGTTAGTCTCAACAAACACACATCATACACAATAGAACCACCTTTTTAAAATGAAAAACATAAATGTTATCACATTTTACTTCTTAAAAAAATGTGTTCGGTAGGTATTTTAGTGTGTAACAAATTTGGAAAATACAAATTTTGAAGAGTTTAAGTGTGTTTAGCTCAATTATTACATAAAGTACCGCTTTAATCAGGTGTGCCCACACTTTTTCTGCAGGAGCGCTACTTTTCAATTGATCAGGTTGAGGGGATCTTCCTCATTCATATATATTGATTTATTTATGAAAGAGACATTTTTGTTAAGTTAAAGGTGTTTAATGATAATACAAGCATGTTTAACACATAGATTCCTTTCTTTCATGCAGACAAAAATATAAGTTGTTGTATCACCTGATTCTGATGACTTGCATTGATTGGAATCAGACAGTATTGATGATAACGTCCGCATTTTTGAATTGAGGAGAAAAAAAAAGTCCTCCTTTCTGTCCAATACCACATGAAAATGGTTGGTTTTTGGCATCTTATTTGTCCAGCTTCCATACTCCTTTTTATACACTTTACAAGAAATACATTGGCGGCAAACCCTGTAGCTTGTATGCATTAGCTTTCCGATACTCTTATTTTGTTTGCGCAGGCACCTTTATTGTGAAGACAAGAACTGTGCGATCGGTTTTTAGGCTTTTGACGGCAGGTACAGCGCGAGAGTCTGTTAAAAATAAAAAAAGTGTTTCTCGTCTTCCTTCACACTGCGCTTGCAGCAGTCAACCTCGTCTCACAAAATCATTTGTGGCCTTGAAAGTCAATTAAGTGACGGAAGTGATGTCATAGTTAAGATTGATGATCGCACATTTTTAGGTGTGTTTTTAGCCTGGCGATCGACTGTCACATCCTGCGCGGTCGACCGGTCGCTCGCGATCGACGTATTGGGCACCTCTGGCTTTAATGATTTTTTTATAATTGTGGAGTCTACTCAGTGGCCTTGTGGTTAGAGTGTCCGCCCTGAGATCGGTAGGTCGTAAGTTCAAACCCCAGCCGAGTCATACCAAAGACTATTAAAATGGGACCTATTACCTCCCTGCTTGGCACTCAGAAAGGGTTGGAATTGGGGGTTAAATCACCAAAATGATTCCCATCTCCTTGTTTCAGAGGAACAAGGGGATGGGTCAAATGCAGAGGGTAATTTCACCACACCTAGTGTTTGTGACCATCAGTGGTACTTTACTTTAACTAAAAATGATTTATACCGGGAAAATTCCCTCCCAAAATAGACATGGTATGATTTTAGTGGGTGGGGCCTGTATCAGCCTGCTGACATCACCTACATAAGACTGGAGGCAATTTCATGTTGCGTAGTATGTGTTTTAGTAGCATCTTCATGTGAAATCATGTTTTTTTTAATGCAGAATTTGAATGAATGATCAAATATGTCTGCCAGATGCATTGTTGCAGGTTGTAGCAGTACAACTAAAGAAGGGGTCAGCCTGCATACATTTCCAAATGATGGCACTATGTGGAAAGTATGTCCCTCTCCAGTCAAATTGACTGGTGCAAAGTGAGACTAGTGTCATTTGCAGCCATCCCTTTGATGATTCTGACATCAAAGAAGAAGGATTTTGGCCGGTGTTTGTATGAAAAAAATGTAAAAGACTGAATTCAAATGAGATCACAAAAATTAGAAGACTGAGTCAGAAATGAGGAAAAAGAAGGTAAGCTGCTAGTATTCTATTTTGCGTCCTTTTCTATTGATGTTTTTCTCAAGATGCTTGAAGAAACGCCAGAAAAGCATGAGGAAACACAGGCTACAGTGTCTATGGAGGCGGAGACTGAAAAGCAGGCTAGTCCGAAAATGCTTATTTCATATTTATTTTTGGCTCATAATGCTAACCTCAGTTTTGAAGTAATCATGGATCAGGGCGACAAAAACATGTAATCAAGTCATAAAAACAATAGTATTACATTCCTCTATCCACACTGTCTATGTGAGAAAAGAGAAAAAGGAGCAGACTGTCCCTCAAAAACGAGAGAAAAAGAAGAAAAGCCGCAAGTATTTTCTATTTTGCGTCCTCTTCGACTGATGTTTTCCTCATGATGCTTGAGGAAAGGCTGAAAGAGCATGAGGAAACACAGTCTATGGTGTCTATGGAAAAGGAGATGTAAGAGCAGGGAAGTTCGAAAATGGCGATTATTTTGTTTCAAAACATTTAAGTTATTAAAATAATACTTATAGATGCCTTTATCCACACTGTCTAAGACCCAGCGCTCAAAAACGAGAGAAAAAGGCGAAAAGCCGCAAGTATTCTATTTTGTGTCCTCTTCTACTCATGTTTTTCTCAAGATGCTTGAAGAAATTCTAAGAATTCCAAGAAAGCATACAGGCTATTCTGTCTATGGAAGCAGGCAAGCGTTGATATGATGATTTGTTCTGGTTATTGGTTATTATTTTATATTTCTTTTATCAGTTTTAAACTAATCATAATAGTTTTACATTCCTTTATCCACAGTCTATGAGGGGAAATGGGATCCAGTTCTGTAGATGACAACCTGGGGGTTCCTGGTTCGATCCCTGGCTTCCGCCATCCTAGTCTCGTCCGTTGTGTCCTTGAGCAAGACACTTCACCCTTGCTCCTGATGGGTCGTGGTTAGTTAGGGCCTTGCAGGTCAGCTCCCGCCATCAGGGTGTGAATGTGTGTGTGAATGGGTGAATGTGGAAATAGTGTCAGAGCGCTTTGAGTACCTTGAAGGTACAAGTATAACTCATTTACCATTACACCAAGAGGGGGCAGCATGTCAAGGGGGTGTTCCAAGTACAGTTAGTTATCTCCCTATTACTCAACTTGTATTATTATTATTATTATTATTATTATTATTATGGAAAATGACTGCAGATTCATTTTTAGGAGCAAAAAAACTACATAAAGTGAAATTTCAGTCATCTGGACAGTAAAGAGCCTTTATTACAAATTATATCTACGAATGTGAAAATATAACATTATTATGATGATAATTGTCATGTCTGTGTGATCATGTTTTTGTTTTAAGTCATGTTTTGTTTAGTTATAGTCAGAGGTGGGACCAAGTCATTGCTTTGCAAGTCACAAGTAAGTCTCAAGTCTTTGCCCTCAAGTCTCGAGTCAAGTCCCGAGTCAAGACAGGCAAGTCCGAGTCAAGTCCAAAGTCAAAACTGGAAAGTCTCAAGTCAAGTCCCAAGTCCTGCATTTTGAGTTTCGAGTCCTTTCAAGTCATTTTAACCACAGACTAATATATTTACCGGTACACAGATTGTGTATGCTTTTAAAACGCTGTATTTATTTATTAAAACAAGTGCATTTGAAATTGCAGGGAAAAAGATAGTGGTGACATTGCACTTCATAATAGCACTATTAACCAGTCATTTTAAACATTTAACTCATTCCTTTACAGAATAAACACATTTGAAAAAACAAGTGCAACTGTACTTATTTGCACAAAAGTGTTAACATTGTATTTCCATGGCATATTGCATTGTAACTAGTTCCACAGCAGTTTCTATCCTGTTCTTACCTTATCTCATTGATCTCATCTCATACTGTATGTGTGTTGATGTGTGCGTACACATGAAAACATAACATAACAAATATATGAGCATAACAATGAACAGAGTTGTACTTTTTAGATGTCAGGGCCCTATGCAATATGTACACATATTCTTAATATAGTATACATTTTAACTGACCTTTATTTGACTATGTTTGTCTTTTTGTAGGTGGCTAAAATACGCGGTGCTGCTGACCGCCGTCTAACGTTACGTTACTGTGTGTGATACATTGACTAACGTAACGTTATGTGTCGGTACCTCATGCAACCCTGCTTAAAAAAAATCACTTGACAAAAAGTATGAATAAGGTAGCGAACTGCAGTGGACGCAACAGATTGCCGTGTTTGCAATGACGTTATAACCATAGACATCTTATAAGTAGACGCAGCATTGGTTGCTGTGACGTGAGCAATTTGGCCGCCATCTTTAAGTGGTGATGAGAAGCCAGCGAGCAGCCTAAACTGACAGTTGACAGGTAGAAAACAAAGATGCCGGGCTGATGTTCAGCGTTTTCCTGCTCAAATGAGCGGACTGTTGAAAATGGGAATCGGGGGATTACTTTTCACAAGTAAGATTTAACATTAACGTACTATTGGTTGTATTTTATGAAAATAATATTACCACAGAGTTGAGAAGGAGCAAAGATCTTCAATATTTGTATGTGAAAATCACAAATTAATCTTCTGGGGGAGGATGACCCCCCTACAGGGGTTTGGTTTACAAACTTTCAGCCCCACCTAAAACAAAATTCACCAGCCGCCACTGATTATGATGCATTCTCATTTTAGGCAAAGTATAAGACAATACTTTCTTAACAGTATAATTGTAACCAGGAATAAGTCTTCAAGTAACAATATTCAAATACTAACATTGTTGGGTAAGACAGAATTTGGTTTTATTCTGAATCCAGTGAAACAGATTGGTGGTTTTAGCTGATATAAAGACTTTCAGGTGTTTATATATGTTTAAGTATTTGGCAGACGCTTTTATCCAAAGCGACTTACATAAAAAAATACATATAAAACAATCACTGCAAACATGATCATTTAAGGGAAGAATGTAATAGAAAATATCAATACAAAGTGTCAAGACAGAATAAACTCTCTGCTGCTGAAGCAACAGAGATACAGTCTATAGGTCCCTAAGATATATAGATATCTAATGTATTCATACATTGTTTATGTAGGATATACGCATGTATATATAACCTAATCATATTGCTTCTTCAACTTAAAAATAGCTGACCGTTTTTTCCCCTTCTCTGGGATTATATTCCCAGTTTTGATTTTGGACGTCTGGTCACTTATAGCATATAAGAATATTACATTACTGTTAAGCAAACTATGAATAATAAAACACGCCAAAACATGTGTCTGTTATCATGGCTACACGTATGACAAAAAGGGAGTGAAAATCAGTGGTATTCAGTGAGGTAAAATTAATTAAATGCGCTGACAGTTCATTGCTCCTGCCAAATGAATTGCACTGAGTGGAGCGGATCACCACTCCAAGATGGCGGCCCCGCGTCTTGTCTGCGCCAGTAGGCAGTAGCGCTCCATGCTGCGTCTACTTATAAGATGTCTATGGTTATAACGTTAGCAGTGAGTTTGCAGCCTCACTGATTTAACTACACAGCAAATAAAAGTCACGTTACTTAGCCAATAAACGTTATCTTACATTCAAAACTTACCCTTCTTTGTGCAACTTCAAATGTCGAACGAAGTTGAAAGTTGTTGCGTCTCCGTCTGTAATATTTGAACTGCGTGATTTGCATACGGCAATTCGTTTTTTGTTGACCAAGTCGTAGTTTTTATACCCGAACGAAACCAACTTTGGCATAATTGTTTCTAACAGGCACGTTGATGGACAACTCTTGTTCATTGGTTGTACTGCAATTTGATTGGATGAATGCTGTGTGATGAAAACAACGTAGATCTAATTTGATTGGCTGTTGCACTGACAGCACACCAGCTGGCAGGAATAACACGCTGATTGATAGACAGATAGGTAGAAAATGAAAAATACGGAGCGCTCCCAAATAACTTTTTAATTGTTGGGTTTTGGGGAAAGTGGCAAGTCATGTCAAGTCAAAAGGCTCAAGTCCAAGTGAAGTCACAAGTCATTGATGTTAAAGTCCAAGTCGAGTTGCAAGTCTCTTTACATTTTGTCAAGTCGAGTCTAAAGTCATCAAATTCATGACTCGAGTCTGACTCGAGTCCAAGTCATGTGACTCGAGTCCACACCTCTGGTTATAGTACTCTTTAGTTTCTGTCTTTTCACTCCCTTGTCTTGTTTCCATGATTACCCCATTAGTTTCACCTGTTCCACGTTTGGACTCATTGTGCACTCTTGATTGTCACCATAGCAACCCATTAGTTTTCACCTGTCACGTCACGCACCTGTTTCACGTTTTGAGTCACGCACCTGTTTTCGTTAATCATGTCTGTAGTATTTAAGTTCAGTGTTTTTCAGTTTGTCTTTCTGGTGACATCCTCACATTTATGCTCTGTCCATTCCTGACACTTCTTTCCATGTCCATCCTTCATGCTACTATTTTTGTCCAAGCCAAGTAAGTTTTTGTTCCATGTTTATAGTCTTTTTGGTTTCATAGTTTGTTCTCCGCCATTGTGCGCACCTTTTGTTTACTTCTTTTTTTTGGTAGTTCTAGTGTTTCAATAAAAAATTTACTTACATTCCCGTCTCGCCCGAGCCAACTTTCCGTTGCATCCCAGAAAAACTAACACCCAGGACCAAGTCATGACAGTATGTCACCAGCAAAACAGTTTTTCTGCACTAAAGTTGGACAGTTTGGACGAGGCTTCTTGGGCGGTCCTGTGCGCGATGGAGGAGGAAACTCTGCGCTACTCCTCCGTGGAGTACAGAGACTCCATTTGGTCCCAGGAATGCGGGGACGCAGCGCAGTGCCGGAAGCGCCGCTCCCCTCAGGAAGAACTTCCGCGAGCCGGCAGGACACGTCACTCCCACAAGCCCCTCCCCCTCCGGGCGGAAGCAAGCAGCAGCCAGCCCGGCTTTGCCCTGATAACGTCAAAGACCAGGATTTTTTTTTTTCTGAATTATTTTTCTTTTGATTCCTCGCCCCCCAGGACTCAAGCCACATCCAAGTCACAAATTATTTTTTTTTCACCCACAAAAACACACAAAAGACATTTTGGACAATTTAAAGGGGAAGTTTCTGCCCCCCTCCGCCCACCCCTACAGAGAGTTCCAGACCGCAGGGAGCGCGTCTGGTATCCGCCCCTTGAGGGGGGGGCTAGGGCTGGGAATTGTTCAGGTTGGGTGGTTCAGCATCACCATGCCAAGCCACAGCCTCCAGCACGGCCGCCACCACCAATCTTCCGACCTGCCAAGCCACAGCCTCCAGCACGGCCACCACCACCGGTCTTTCGGCATGCCAAGCCGCAACCCCCAGCTAGGCCACCTCCACCTGCACCAGTAGCAGCACCACGACTAGCTGCTCCAAGGCTAGCACCACGGCTAGCTGCTCCAAGGCTAGCACCACGGCTAGCTGCTCCAAGGCTAGCTCCACGGCTAGCACCTGTCGCAGCTCCACGGCTAGCACCTGTCTCAGCTCCACGGCTAGCACCTGTCGCAGCTCCACGGCTAGCACCTGTCGCAGCACCACGGCTAGCACCTGTTGCCACACCAAGGCTAGCACCAGCTCCACCACGCCAAGTTCCACGGCAGACTCCAGTACCCGCACCACGCCTAGCCGCATCATGCCAAGCTCCGGTACCAGCTCCACGTCAAGTGCCGCCAGTCGCAGCTCCACGCCAAGTCCAAGACCCTCCACGCCAAGTCCAAGACCAAGACCCTCCATGCCAAGTCCAAGACCAAGACCCTCCACGCCAAGTCCAAGACCAAGACCCTCCACGCCAAGACCAAGACCCTCCACGCCAAGTCCAAGACCAAGACCCTCCACGCCAAGACCAAGACCCTCCACGCCAAGTCCAAGACCAAGACCCTCCACGCCAAGTCCAAGACCAAAACCCTCCACGCCAAGTCCAAGACCAAAACCCTCCATGCCAAGACCAAGACCAAGACCCGCCATGCCAAGACCAAGACCCGCCATGCCAAGACCAAGACCCGCCATGCCAAGACCAAGACCAAGACCCGCCATGCCAAGACCAAGACCCGCCATGCCAAGACCAAGACCCGCCATGCCAAGACCCGCCATGCCAAGACCAAGACCCGCCATGCCAAGACCAAGACCCGCTATGCCAAGACCAAGACCAAGACTTACGCCTAGACCAAGACCAAGACCTACGCCTAGACCAAGACCAAGACCTACGCCTAGACCAAGACCAAGACCCACGCCGAGCTTCGCCGCCTGACGCGCCATGCCGAGCTTCGCCGCCTGACGCGCCATGCCGAGCTTCGCCGCCTGACGCGCCACGCCGAGCTTCGCCGTCTGACTTGCCACGCCGAGCTTCCACGCCTGCAAAGATGACGACGCGCCTGTCTCCTCGTCAGCCACGGATATGGCCGCTACCTCGTCGCCCGCCACGCCAAGTGCGCCCACCTCCCAGTCGGCCACGGATGTGGCCCGTCCCGGGTCGCCCACCTCGCCTGCTGCAGCGGCGTTCCACTCGCCGCCGCCACATGACTATGCCTCGGTGGATTCGGGGCCACTTGGGCTGGCGACTCACCGCCATGTCCCCCTCCCGCCCTCCCATGACTCCTGTTAATTTTTTTTCTTTTTGGACATCTGGTATCTGTCCATAAGGGAGGGGCTCTGTCATGTCTGTGTGATCATGTTTTTGTTTTAAGTCATGTTTTGTTTAGTTATAGGACTCTTTAGTTTCTGTCTTTTCACTCCCTTGTCTTGTTTCCATGATTACCCCATTAGTTTCACCTGTTCCACGTTTGGACTCATTGTGCACTCTTGATTGTCACCATAGCAACCCATTAGTTTTCACCTGTCACGTCACGCACCTGTTTTCGTTAATCATGTCTGTAGTATTTAAGTTCAGTGTTTTTCAGTTTGTCTTTCTGGTGACATCCTCACATTTATGCTCTGTCCATTCCTGACACTTCTTTCCATGTCCATCCTTCATGCTACTATTTTTGTCCAAGCCAAGTAAGTTTTTGTTCCATGTTTATAGTCTTTTTGGTTTCATAGTTTGTTCTCCGCCATTGTGCGCGCCTTTTGTTTACTTCTTTTTTTTGGTAGTTCTAGTGTTTCAATAAAATATGTACTTACATTCCCGTCTCGCCCGAGCCAACTTTCCGTTGCATCCCAGAAAAACTAACACCCAGGACCAAGTCATGACAATAATATTACAGTGTGTGTACTACAACCACAATTAAAACATATTGATTAAACATTTTTATAAAGTCTGATAGAACTCTTGGATTGGATCATATTACATTGTGAAGTTGTACCTAATATTGTGGTCAGACTTAAATTATGTAAATCCATTTATATTTATGATATATTTTATCATTATTAAGTTTCTCATTAAAATCACAACCTGACTTCACTGATTCACCTGCTTTATTATGGAGCGTTTTTATTAGGGCTGCTCAAAAAATGTATTCACATTTGAATCACAATTTTATTTATTTTCTTTCTAAATCGATTCCTAATTTTCAACATCGATTAAAAATAAATAAACCAATACAAAAAATTTTTGGAAAATGTTGTTAATAATCTATTTTTGGATTAAAAACATTTAACAATTATTATTGCCGCTATTATTAGATACTGTTGCTTTTCATTTTTTGTATCATATCTTCTCGGTTGCTTTGGTAAATTTAAATGAAAAATGTAAGCATTGTAAAGCCCAGATTGGGTTGCTCTATTTTCTTTTATTATATTGATTAGCATTCTATAATTTTTATGAATACAATTTTGAAAATACAGTTTAAAATTTTTTTTTAGACCAACACTGCGCGTATAAGTCCTATGTTAGCAGTCAATAGGGGCTTTTATAACTTGCAGCTTGATTTCAAAAGGTTTTAGTACAATTAATATCCCAAATAATATATTACGAGAATCGTGTTAAATCAAGAATCGATTCTGAATCACATTATCACACCAAGAATCGGAATAGAACCATGAGGTGCACAAAGAGTGTCTAAGTAGCCAAATATGGTTGTTTGTCATAAAGAGGGCTAAAAGATGATAATAATTATCCACTCTTCATTCGGCATGAAAATAACAGGTTGACAATGGTTTTGGCCATGACTGCACGTGTAGGAGGTGACAATACCTGCGAGGGCGAGGTGGCCATTTCCATCTTTTCTTGACTTTTCTCTTTAGCGAGGCGCGCCGCTTCTTTATACTCTGCAAACTTCTCTGCAAACTGGAAACACAAAACAGAGATGTCACAATTCAGTCTAGTTCAGGGGTGTCCAAAGGGCAGCTCGGGGGCCATTTGTTGCTATTTTTGAATGGCCCAAGGCACAACCCATTAGCATGCTAGCATTATATATATATATATATATATATATATATATATATATATATATATATATATATATATATATATATATATATATATATATATGTATATATATATCCATCCATCCATCCATCCATCCATCCATTTTCTACCGCTTATTCCCTTTGGGGTCTCGGGGGGCGCTGGAGCCTATCTCAGCTACAATCGGGCGGAAGGCGGTGTACACCCTGGACAAGTCGCCACCTCATCGCAGTATATATATATATATATATATATATATATATATACACCACCTTAACTAACACATTTTCTGGGGGAAACACTGTACACACACACATATATATATATATATATATATATATATTAGTTAAGGTGGTGTATATATACACACACACACACACACACACATATATATATATATATGTATGTGTGGGAAAAAAAATCACAAGACTATTTCATCTCTACAGGCCTGTTTCATGAGGGGGGGTACCCTCAATCGTCAGGAGATTTTATATATATATATATATATATATATATATATATATATATGTGTGTGTGTGTGTGTGTGTGTGTGTGTATATATACACCACCTTAACTAACAAATTTTCTGGGGGAAACACATATACAGTATGTATATATGTGCATATACTGTAAATGTCTATATATGTATGTGTATATGTATGTATGTATACATATATGTGTGTGAACGCGATGATATCACGTTATCGATGGGAAAATGCATTTTTAGACAATATGATTTGCCTGAGCGGCTAGGGGACACCCAAGAGTAACAAGCAGTAGAAAATGGATTAGAAAAAACAGAGTTTTAAAAATATATTTAAAAACATTTTTTTTATTTATTTTTTTTACTTGGGATTTCCCCTGCGGCCTGTAGTTTGGGGACCCCTGAATTAGCATGTTATCTTTTTTAACCTAATTCAGCTGGTATAGTGTCCTATATAGTGTTATTTCACTAATGCTAACTGTAAGCATGCTATTGTTAGCATATGCCTGTTAGCATGCTTTTTTTTTTTTTTTAGTTTATTTTGCTTATGTATTTTGTTACTTGACGCTATCTGGCCAGCGTGCTAACTGTTAGCATTTCAGTTTGGCCTTGGCCCTTCAACATTCACATGAAATTTCTTCTGAAATTACATTTTCTAGATCTTTGAAAAAGGTAAAGAGTTGGCACGATGACCGTACTTGGTCTAATTGATACATTCTGACGGTGCAATCATCCCCGCTCTTAATCCTAACACACACCCGCACACAGTTAAAGATCGGTGTGTAATAACAGGTCAACTATAAAGCCAGCGGCTGAATAGGCACACACTGTTGTTGCCAACCATGACCTGCAGTTGAACTTAAGAAGGTTCTTGCCCATAATACCGCCACAGAAACGTGAGCTAACTAGGTCAGTGTTGACAACCTTTCTTCCATATTACACACACGGACATTGAAGCAGTACCATTGTTACTGTCAAAAGGGTTAAATGAACATTTCAGTTGTTCATAGCAGTATTTTGCCTTAAAAACACTAATGGGGGCAATGGGCAATCATGAGCTTCATTTTCCCTAAAGTACCCATACTATATAGTTTCAGTACAATATTAACAAGGTCCTGCAGTAGTCTATTAGCGATAATGCAGGAATTTAGAGTATAAAAGTGCTTTTAGTAAGCCCTACAGTGACCACACCGTTTTTGTGTCTGTAGCTTTAATACTAATGAACTGTATTTGTCTCTAAGAAGTGCTATTGTGCACTTTATCCACTTGTCCAACATAATGGATGCCATATATCACATAAAACCAGGGATGGGAAACTTTCACATTTGAACCGATACAGCACCAATTCCCGGTACTTAATGTAGTAGTTTATAATACTAATCTTCAGTACTTTTGTGTGTGTTAATGAATATTAATTGTTTAATATTAATGTGTTTTTCCCATCTAATATTTAAAAATGGGCTGATTACGATAAATGTGCTTTACAGTTATGCTATTTATTACATTAGTAAGTCTCATTTGCAAGTATTATATAGCGAGGAAGTAGTCTTTGCCATGAAATTGAATGTGCGAGTCTAATCTTATGTTGCACCCTACAAAGTGTTTATACTGTAAGTATTGTACTTATTAAGATAGGGTAGACTTATTTATCCCACAATGGGAAAATTATGTTTAGATTTTTTTATGTTAGACACTTTTTGTTTGATTTTATCGTACATCTTAGTTGTAGTTTTCATTATCAAATTTAGAGGTGTTGAAGTTGCCATGTAAAACCCCTAATGCTATTCAGTAGCACGTGTATGGCAAAGCCAATGAAAATGAGCATTGAGGTAGCACATTTTAGAAAAGTGGAGTCTTACTGTACGTTCAAAGTGTTTTCTATCAGTCATACTTTCCTTTTTTGGCATTGATTTTAAATGTGGCTGAGTCCGCTCCGAGGACTGCTTGAGTGATTGTTTCCTCGCCAAGAGTTTGAGCCAGTGTTTAGTCTGCAACCGAACGTGACGTCATTAGCAACAAAGGTATCGAAATATGGCACAGTTTGATTTTACTTTTAATAATTTTGACAAAATAATAGAATGGGGAATGACACAATATGTTACTATATATGTCAGCAGCTAAATTAGGAGCCTTTGTTTGTTTACTTACTAATAAAAGACAAGTTGTCTTGTGTGTTCACTATTGTATTTAAGGACAAACTTGCTATAAGAAACATTTGTTTACTGTACAGTAAGATTTTTCGTTAAAATAAAGCCAATAATGCAATTTTTTGTGGTTCCCTTTTATTTAAAAAAAGTTACGAAATAATTTTGGTACCGGTACCAAAATATTGGTATCAGGACAACACTAGTGATAATACATAATGACAAAATTCAGACTTTTGGCGGATATCAATTTGATATCAAATAATGACTGGTCTAATAAGTGCCTTGTCCTCATTTACTATGCTGATAATCTCAATTTGTGGAGTTACAGATTTATTTTAGTCGGGAGCAAGAAAACCTAAACATTGCACAGCACAAAATGACCCTTTTATGTTAAGAATTTTTTTCCTTGCTATTACTGTACAGCGATAGGCTCAAATTGAATTTACAGTCAAGATGAGCACTGGCTGCTTTAAAAAAATGTAACTGACACGCCTGCAAGAGCTGGTCTCAGGTCAGCCATTTATTGGAAAGGAAGCAGGAAACTCAATAGCTGTGGACTTAGGTGCAATAGGATAGTCCGAGTGCAGCTAAAAGTAAATGCATTGGTTTGAGGTGCAGCACTTTAGATATGAAGCTCCTTTAATTGCATGAAGACATCCGGCTTGAAATACCGGTCAATTCCATTTGGCTTTTTTGATAAGAATAAAAAAAAAAAACACACTTTCATTTCAATGTGAAAACCTTCTTTTACAAATCAGTTAATTGCTGGGTGAATAATTTGTAAGGCGCTGTATATATACAGTAACAATAATTTTGACTCAGTCAAACAATTCACTTTCTGTAGTGTAGAACCAAATAAGCCTGAGAGTCCATGTTTCCAGAGTGACACTGAACGCACCTCACTGCCAGAGGTGGGTAGTAACACGCTACATTTACTTCGTTACATTTATTTAAGTAACTTTTTGGATAAATTGTACTTGTTAGAGTAGTTTTAATGCAACATACGTTTTACTTTTTGTAAAATACTGAAACCTTGAGTTTCATTCCGATGGCTACATTGATTATATCATCATCATAACGATCTATAATCTATTGATTACTGCTTGCAAAGACACATTCGCTTGGCTGGTTTGACAGACTTCTTCCAGCGGGCACTGTCACATGACTCAGTTTCACCAATCCAAGGTATAAGCACTGGTGATGTCTAGGACTCCATTTCACCAATCAAACAAAGTCTGGCAGTCACGTGACCTCACTCAAACTACACGCTGTAAAAAGTGACATGACGTCAGACGAGGCAGCACAACTCTTCAATTTTCACGTTACAAACTAGGAAAAAGACAATTTTATATCGTGCGCGGTCATCTGTGTTACATTTCAGCCACTTCCAATTAAAGAAAACATGTTATGATAAGTTGCAGATCATTTACTATGTTTTAGTTGCACATATGCTAACATTAGCCCTGTTATGATGTCTTAAGTGACTAAAACGTGAATGGTATCAACAAGGCGTTAACTGGCTGTTCGCCTTGTCTTGCACCGGCACCTTGATGGCAGAGATGGAATTTGCACGTGCTAAAACAGCTAAAAAAAATCCACCGAGTAGGCTCACATTGCCTCAAAGATTAGTTCCACTTTGATGTAGAGCGAGGAGAGGCGACCAGAACACACAAAACTGCATGGAAGTTGAAAAGCTAAGGAGTCGCGACAGTGTGACCTGTCGTGCCAGTAAGCTGTCGCAAGCATGCGTTCGATGGCATTAGCATACACTTAAAACATTTACGGTAAAATACTGGCAGCTCAGTCACCAGAATTTCACTGTAAAAATCACGGTGGTATTTACACCCGATTACTGTAATAGAAGAATGAAATCACTGTTTTTTTTACGGGGAGCTACCAGTCTTTAACATAAAATCTATGGCCATTGTTTTTGCAGTAGATTACCGTACCACCTTTATTTTTTACAGTAACATTATAGCAACTGAGCTGCCAATATTTTACCAGAAAATCAGGTAAAATCTGACTTTTTTTTTTTTTTTCCCATTGTATGTAAACAAAGTTGCTTGAGCACACCGCTGCTCTCCTTGCATTCTTGGATATAAAAGTGTCAGCACTTTCATAGATATTACAATATTATCTTCTATAAAATTGATGTTGTTTATTCATCCATTTGATTTGTCATATGTATTTTGTATTGTTTTAAAAAATACAATTGTTCTTTCTAAAAAAAAAAAAAAAGTGTTCACATTTATGTTTATCTGAAACACATTATTAGATTGCCATTGTTTTCTATTGAAAACATTTATTTGGTTTTAATACGATTCGGTTTTCAACTGACCCTTTGGAATGGATTAATAACCAAAAGCGAGGTATCACTGTTCGAGGTTCTTTATTTTTAGAGTTTTGTTTTTGTTTTTTTTAGCAGTTCAATACATAAAGGACTAGGTCCAAAGTGCATTCGACCTACAATTACTTTTTTTTTTTATCAGCCCTTAGCGTATTCAGAAAATTAAATGAATTAATTCTTAATGAAGTATATTAAATGAAATGCTACAATACAGGGTTGTCCCAATACCAATATTTTAGTACCGGTACCAAAATGTATTTCGATACTTTTCAAAATAAGGGGGACCACAAAAAAAATCATTATTGGCTTTACTTTAAGAGAAAATCTTATGATACATTAAACATACATTCTTATTGCAATCAAACAATCTTGGCATTAAATTACATACAGTAGTGAACATACTAAACAACTTGTCTTTTCGTAATAAGAAAGCAAACAAAGGCTCTTAATTTGCCTGCTGATGTATGCAGTTCTTCTGTGTCCAGGGACATATTTCCAGACTTCATAAACATTAAAAAAATGACAAAAGATTTTGTGATAATAAAAATATTGATGTAATTATTGGAGTATTGACTAAGATATTGCTCTTGTATTTGATATTGTTACAGTCGATGTCTGTGCAGATCCACTCGTGTTTACATTGAGGAACGCCAGCTTGCTGTTAGCGGTTAGCTATTTTATCCTCCTACGGTGTGTAGTGAAGCATGTTTAGCTATTCCTCGTCCTGCAGAGATGATATTTGTAAGAAACCTACTTTATTTGTCGCCATGGAGGTGAGGATTAGTGATTTAGAAGTAGCTAAAACACTGCCGACTGCTGACGGATGTTAGCCGCTGGCTAGCTAGCCATGTTTTAAAGTACCTCTTGCTGAGCGGCGTTTCAGTGTTATAACTTCACCTTTATCTTTAGTTTTTAAGCCAAAATGCGTCCACTCTCCCTTTTTTCTACACACCATGTCTGCTTGTAAGTATTGCGTGCATGTGCGTTGCCAAACATGCTCCTCTGCTCGTAAAACTGGCAATGTCACGACTTGACCATGGTGTGCCGTCACGCTCGTAAAAAAAAAAAAAAGGAACCGGTGTTTTTCAAAAGCAGTATAGTACCGTATTTAATTAGTTAAAGTACTGCGGTACTTTACTAGTACCGGTATACTGTACAACCCTAATTTTTTATCATTTCCTATGATTAGAATTGTGTTTTTCAAACTAAAAGTATACATTATTATTTACATTTATTAAATGTATGTTGAACTGTGACTCCCAGTGTAAAAACTATTAGTTTGAGGCAATAAGTAGTGTGTGAGGTGATAATTCTATGTAGGCTCATCGCTAATAGCTGTGACGATCTGTCACTTCATTTCTGTTTGTGCTTCCTGGTTTTGTGTTTATTTCCGATCAGTGCTCTTATTTTGTTTTCCTTTCCTGCTTGTCCCGCTGAGCGCTGTTTTTTCCCTCACGTGCCGTTGATAGGCAGCCGGTCCAAACCGAATGCCAATCAGCATGTTTCTATTTATGCCTGTCTCGCGTGCTCCTCAGTGCTCGAGGATTGACTTTATGTTGGTGAACTGTACATGCAAGACTGCTTCTTTCTCTTTGTTTATTTATTACAATCCTGTTACCTGCTCTTCGTCTCCTGGTTTCTGCTTTTTGGGGTCACAAATACGGCAGCCATGAGAGTTCCTAACATAATCCTCGAGCCAGACTGTGACCTCGCAGGGACCCCTGTTGGCGACGCTCAGCCAACGTTCTGGACCGCACAATTCTTGGAGGACTTGAAAGCCAGGTTTGTGCGGTCCCAGCCCACAGCAGTCTCGCACCTTTTCCCTTTGCCCGGTTAGGCCACCGCCGCCTACGCTCCTCCCGGCTCGGCCGCCGGTTCCGGTTCTCCGACCGGCTCGGCCACTGCCCCCACCTTCTCTGTCTCTTACTGTGCATCCTCCTGTACTGGCTCCACGGCGATCGCCTGTGCCGGCATCGCGTCGACCACCGGTTCCAACACCGCGTCGAACGCCGGTCGCAGCCCCACGTCGAACGTCGGTCCCACCGGCTCAGCCGCCAGCACCCGTTCCTCCTGCCAGTCCGGCGAAGGCTCCTTTGGAGCCCACCGTGATGTCCTTCCTGGCCTCCTGTTGGGACTCGGCGCGGGACGTGTCGTTGTCCCTCCTCCTAAGCCCCCTTCCGCTCGTCCCTGGTTTTTGCACAAGGGGACACCGACAACCAGGAGCTTCTTCTCCCAATAATAGACGGCGCCTGGCAGCCGCATAGTGGAGGGGGGGCTACTACCGACAGCGGTGCTGTGAAGCACACGCCGCTGTCATCCTTGTTGTCACCGTCTCCTCTCAAAATGACCTCATCCTCTCACAACGACCTCATCCTCTCTGGTGGTCTTTCCCACGGCGCTGCCATCTTCCTCGTCAACGGCAGGACTCAGCACGGCGCCGCCATTTTCCTCGTCGCCAGCGGATCCGCCCATGACGTTGTCAGCATCGATGACAACTCCTCCCATGACGCTGACATGGGAGGAGCTGGTGCTGGTGCGCCGGTACCACACGTGACCTTCTCCTCCTCGGCCAAGAAAGTGGCCGTCTGATGGACTTCTTCCGCGCTGTCGGCAGCGATGCACAGGACCCGGTCATGGACCTTTACGGCTGATGGTGCGCCG
>NC_084559.2:35698145-35725645 GCF_033978685.3 Nerophis lumbriciformis | reverse complement strand
CATTCAATGTTGGTTTCCGGCTATGCCGCTTACGTGGAGTGATTTCTCCAGATTCTCTGAACCTTTTGATGATATTACGGACCGTAGATGTTGAAATCCCTAAATTTCTTTCAATTGCACTTTGAGAAACGTTGTCCTTAAACTGTTTGACTATTTGCTCATGCAGTTGTGGACAAAGAGGTGTACCTCGCCCCATCCTTTCTTCTGAAAGACTGAGCATTTTTTGGGAAGCTGTTTTTATACCCGATCATGGCACTCGCCTGTTCCCAATTAGCCTGCACACCTGTGGGATGTTCCAAATAAGTGTTTGATGAACATTCCTCAACTTTATCAGTATTTATTGCCACCTTTCCCAACTTCTTTGTCACGTGTTGCTGGCATCAAATTCTAAAGGTAATGATTATTTGCAAAAAAAAAAAAGTTTATCAGTTTAAACATCAAATATGTTGTCTTTGTAGCATATTCAACTGAATATGGGTTAAAAATGATTTGCAAATCATTGTATTCCGTTTATATTTACATCTAACACAATTTCCCAACTCATATGAAAACGGGGTTTGTAATAACATTGCTGTATGTATACTTTTGACCCAGCAGATTTGGTCACATTTTCAGTAGACCCATAATAAATTCATAAAAGAACCAAACTTCATGAATGTTTTTGTGACAAACATATGCTCCAATCACTCTATCACAAAAACATAAGAGTTGTAGAAAGTATTGGAAACTCAAGACCAGTGTTGGGACTAACGCGTTACAAAGTAACGCGTTACTGTAACGCCGTTAGTTTCGGCGGTAACTAGTAATCTAACGCGTTATTTTTTTTTTATTCAGTAATTTAGTTACCGTTACTACATGATGCGTTACTGCATTATTTTACGTTACTTTTGATGTAGTATCGGCTAGAAACAGAAGCGCTGCGGTGTCGCGTTCTTCTGAATCTTCCTCTGTCACAAGCCGGAGAGAAGAAAAGAGGCGCGGTCTATGTGTGTGTGTGTGGGGGGAGGTGATCCGCGGTTTGATATATGAAACAAACAAAAAAAAGTTGTTGGCACGTTCAGTCCACACACAGCGTGGTCATGGCGAGCGGAGTAACGGAGGAGCTTGAACGCCCCCGCCATTGAATCGGTGTGTTTATAAGTGCAGACTCGGTTGTGCAAAACGAGGGTTTTAAACACATGCTGAACGTGCTTGAACCACGTTACGACATCCCGTCGTGCACCCACTTCAGCAATAAGATTGTGCCAGATCCTTATGAGCAGGAGAAGAAAAAAGTTGTGGATGAACTATCCCGAGCATCATCTGTTGCGCTCATGACAGACGGGTGGACGTCCAGGGGAACTATAAGCGCTCACTTCATCACAGCAGACTGGGAGATGAGAAGACACGCCCCCTCTACGAGAGTCACCTTGCGCAGGTGCTGACACAAGCAGTGGAGGAATGGAAGATAAAGATATCCCAGTCACACGTGATAATGCCAACAATCTAATAATTACAGAGAATGAGGCAGGACTGGGACCACAGATAGGTGCTTTGCACTTGTAGTGAATTTGGCATCACAGAAGGGAATCTCAGTCAATAGGATGGAGCGCCTCTTTGGGAGGATCAGGAAGGTTTCTTACTTCCACCCAAGCACAACAGCTGCTCATGTGCTTAAGACAAAGCAAGAAATGCTAAAGCTGCCTGCTCATACATGATGTCCCAACGAGGTGGAACTCCACTTATGATATGTTGGAGCAGCAGGCAGCTATATACTATGCATTGACCCACAACACCCTGAAGACAAATGTCACCCTGTCTGATGATGATGTGAGAGTGGCAGATGAGGTCCTCCAGGTGCTTAAAAGTGTTCCATCTCTACTGAGCACTGAAACTTCGCCATCTGTGTCAATGATCCTGCCACTGAAAACAAGGATTCTACAATCCATGGCTCCAAGTGTGGAAGACAGCAGCATCACTCCAGATGTCAGGCTTTATTTCACTACCTATGTTTCAAGGAAGATGATGTTTCTTCTTATGTTGCACTTAAACTTGTTTTTTATTAATGGTCATTGGTCCAAGTTTAAAGAAAGGAGGAATGCCTTTTTATGTTGCACTGTTTTTCATTCATTATGTTAAAAGGAAAATAAAAATGTATGTCAAGTTGATCAACAGATTGTATTATTCTCCAGTGCAATAACAGTACTGAAATGAAGGCAAAAAGTGCATTAATGGGAGCTTTAAAAAAAAAAGAAGAAAAAAAGAAGTAACTAAATAGTTACTTTTCACAGTAACGCATTACTTTTTGGTGTAAGTAACTGAGTTAGTAACTGAGTTACTTTTGAAATAAAGTAACTAGTAACTGTAACTAGTTACTGGTTTTCAGTAACTAACCCAACACTGCTCAAGACAGCCATAACATTATGTTCTTGTGTATGTAAACTTTTGATCGCAACTGTGTGTGTGTGTATATATATATATATATATATATATATATATATATATATATATATATATATATATATATATATATATATATATATATACATACAGTTTGGACACCCCTGAATTAAGCCATCAATGTCAATAGTTTGTTACATAATGCAACAAATTGTTACATTTCTTTTCTTTTTAAAGTGCAGAACCCACATTTTGTAATCACTTTTGCAATATGTAACAAATGACTAAATGATGTGTCAAAGTTCAAGTAGTTAAATGTATTACAAAATGTTATTACACATTGAGGTGAACACGTATCACATTATTACACAATGCACCATTATTGCATTGTGTGTTGTTACATATTTCATGTGTATTATCATCTACAAAGAGCTGGGAGACAACATTGTAAGGTCGGACATGATTTGTATGCTCATCTAGGCTTTGGTGAGCTAATGAGATTTGTTGACAGTGATGGAGGGGGAAAATCATTCAAGTCTTCCATACTGTAATGCAACAACTTTAATGCAGAGCTAATTAACAGCTGATCAATCGGTGCCGGTGTTGTGGAACATTCTGATTAACTGACATCAATAAGAGTTTGGGCATGCGTGAGAGTTACGCAATGAATTCATATGGTCGGTTTGTGTGATATGAGATGGCGGCCTAAATTGCGGAGCCGTCTGATTATTTAGCAACACAGTGGTTGAAATGAACTATTTGAATACCTCTCAACTCTGCCATTTCCCACAAGGATGGGTACCGAATTCGACTTACTTTTATATAAACCGACCAAATTGTGTCTGTACTACCGGGTATTGATTCACGTAAAAAAATCTAATCTTTGTTGTTAGTGACGTCACGTTTGGTTGCAGACTAAACACCGGATCAAACACTTAGCATGGAAATAAGCTCTCAAGCAGCACTCAGCCAAACTGCCTCTAGGTAATGTTGCAATTTTCCATGCCAACAAAGCAAGTATGCCTGATAGAAAACACTCAAACGTATAGTAAGGCTCTACTTTTCAAAATGTTCAGAACAATTTTTTACATTGGATTTCCCTGAGACATGCTACTGATTACATTGGCAATTTTACATGGGGATTTCAACCCCTCTAAATGAAAACGACAACAAAGATGCATGTGGCAATCAAACAGCTGGTGTGCAATAAGTCCAATACTTACAGTAAAATATCTTTTAGGGTGCAACAAATTATTACATTCAGCTTGATGGCAAAGACAAGTCACTCACTGACTAGGCAACACACAGTAGCCCACATTAGTCAAAATCAAATGTCATTTTGTGTGGACGGCAAGAGCTTAAATCAGAGGTGTCCAAACATTTTCCAGCGAGGGCCACATAGAGAAAAATTGAAGGATGTGAGGGCCACTTTTATACATTTTGTATATGAAAAATACTCAAACCAAAACAATGTAGGTGAACATATGCTAACATTTAAAAGAAACTTCTACATCTTAGCTTTGTGTTATAGATAACAAAGCAATAAAATAATTCATGATTATTTTAATAATGATTTTATTTGTATTTATTGTAATTGTGCTTTAAAGTAAGCCTGTATTTACTATTATTGCTATTATACTGTCAACTGGAATGCTTTTGAGAGCTTTAGTACACTCAAAAACATATCATGTCTCACAAGAAATGTGCACACTTTTTCATCACGAAAGGACACACGGAAATCATCAAAGACCTTATACAGTCAGACGCTCAGGTTGTCGGCCATTTTGGTTTTCAGGTCCCATTTTTTTAGGGATTTGGTCCCGTTGAATTTTTCATAGTTTTTTGTTCTGATTTGGAACCTGTAAAATCGAGCTGCAGGCCGCAGGTGGCTCCCGGACCGCACTTTGGACACCCGTGGCTTAAATAGTGTGTTTAGTGTTTTTGCAGACTAATTTTGAAACCTTTTATTTTGAAAGTGTCACTTCCGCCTCCGGTTTTGCTTATGTTACGTTCGGTAACTTCTTTCCCCCCTTCCTCATTTAGTCAGTGAACAAGTCATGAACAATGAGTCGTCGAACATGATAAGAGACACATCGAAAAAAAGTCAGTATTATAGCTTTGTTATTTAATAAATAGCGCCTGGCTGCTACTTGAATAACTATATAATGACGTGTGTATGTATGTTAGCTGCCAATGTTTGCATTGTTTTTTTACTTTCTATGCATATAAAATACAGACTTTGAGTTTATAGTGTCTAAATTAAAGCTCTACAACAACAAAAAATCAGTTTTTTAACAAAATGTTCAGGATTGTTTATTTTTTCATAAATGTAGTCACATTTACTGTCTTCCAGTTACAACAGGCCCTTAGGCGGCACCGATAATGCTGATATGGCCCCTTTGTGAAAATGTATCAGAAACCCCTGTCGTAGCCTATACACTACTGCCATCTAGTGTCTTGGAATTGCAACTGCATGCATTGTCTACTACTTGCAAATAAGACTCAGAAGTCGGGATGTGTGCTGAATCTGGTACTTTTCTGACAACGACCAAATCCCGCCGGTCCTATCGGGCAACGACTTACTTAGAATCCAAACAGTGCCTTGTTACGGTACCTGGGTTGTGTGTGACATCAGGTCCGGTTAGCACTTTGGCAACACTGAAAGCCAACTCAGCCAAACTACCTCCGCGTAATGTTGCAGGTAAATAAGTAAAAAGAACAAAAACGCTCCAATAAGGTAAGGCTCCACTTTTTTGCAATTGACATGCTACTGATTAGCATTAGCGATTTTACATGACAATTTCAACATTTCCAAATGTGTTAACGAAAACTACAACTCGGATGCACGTTACAATCAAACAGCTAGTGCGTGGATAAGTACAATACTTACAATATTAACACTTTTTATGGCGCAACAAAAGACACCATAAACTACACACTACTGCCATCAAATGTCTTGGACTTGCAACTGTAATTACAACTTAACGTCATACTTTCCAATCCAATCACCTTAATTTATATAGTACTAGTAACAACAAAACTCTCTAAAGTACTGCACATAAGAAAATAAACAATAAAAGTAATCAAATTATAAGCATTCAAAATGAAACTAGTAAACAACAAACAAACAAATGATAATAGTATAATTAAATAATAAAATACATCAATAAAATAGAATAAAACAAATCTACATAATAGAATAAAACCATAAAAGACAGAGGACCACAAGACTCTCGCCGATTTAAAAGCCAGAGAATAAAAGTGGGTTTTAAAACAAGACTTAAAATATTCCACTTTCTCAGAAACGTGATTATAAAACAAAATATGACAACTGGACAGCAAATATAATCAGCTCATTTTTAAATGTTGCAATAAAGAATTAGATTGTATTCTCAAAAACAATATCTATTAACACACATAAAAGAAAACAAGTACCTTAACGGTTTAAAATGTGAACAGTACCCATTCCTACTCAAGAAGTGTAAGAAAAGAAGCTATGACACCTGGACAAGCACAGTTATCATTATCAGCTCACTGTTAAATAAATGAGATTTTTATCATTAAACAAATGAGTTTATTACTAACAGGAATTGGTACCGTATCGACTCAAATGCGAAAGGTACGCATCTCTACCTTTAACCTGACCACTTCCCTCCTTCCTGAATGGCTAGGTATCCTAATGCTTGTGTCCATATAGTGTATTTCCAGATACACTCAAATATAGCAAATGTAGTATTTATAAACACATGGCGTAACATGAGCCGCATGTCTTGTGACAGCGTGCACAGCTTTTTGAGAGCAGACCTCCGTCATGCAAGGTTGTGTTCCAACATCCGGAAGACTCGAAGAAAGTCACGAGCTCACCTTGGTGCCATCCAGGCTGATGATTCGGTAGACGTTGCGCGTGCTGTCGTAGAAGTAGGACACGGTGACGGCGTGCTTGCTGGTGGGCAGCCAGTTCTTCTTGGTGTTGGGGTCAATCTGGAAGACGTGGGCCCGCGTGCTGTAGATGGGCTGCTCCCTGAAGGGGACGAAAAAGAAGTTGTGAACCTCCTTGTGCCGCAATACCAACGTCTCTCCGAATCCCACGCTCGCGCCGAAGCTTCTGCCGTCCACTGGGGAGGCGGATCGCCCGGGCAACCGGATAACAAGCTCGGCATCTTCCATGTTTACAAAAAAAAATGTCAAGCCGAGCCGAAATCACTAGGAACACACATCCTCCATGATGCGCAGGTGCACTCTAGAGTCCAGGTGAGCGTGCACGATGCACCAAAGTTTGATCATCCTAACTGCTGCAGTCAGTGGCGTCGTCTGTGTGCTGACATGGGAATGTCTGCAGCACTAAGCGAGGGTCACAGAGGGGAGAAAAGAAAGCGTCTAAGGCTAAATATAGACTGTAGGCCACGCTTTACTGCCAAAGACACACCCCGCAGGATTGCACTTGCCACAAACTTTCCTGTATGTGTGTACATATCAAGAGAAAAGTACACCTTTCAGAGAAACACTTAAGAGTTTGGTTGATCAATTTGGAGATTTTAAGTCCCCACGAATCCTAATTGGGATGGAGTGCATCCAGAAAGTATTCACAGACATTTTGTTATATTGGACATTGGGCATCGAACATTGAGTATCCAACATTGAGCATCAAGCATTAAACGTCGAACATCGAGCATTTAGTACTAAGCATGGAGCATTAAGCATGGATCATTAAGCATTAAGCATCGAACATTGAGCATCGGGCATTCAGCATCGAGCATTAAACGTTGAACATCGAGCATTTAGCATTGAGCAATCGACATTAAGCACTGAGCATTGAGTATTTTAATATCGAGCAATGAGCATCGAACATTGCGCATTGGGCATTAAGCATTGAGCATTAAGTATTAAACATTAAGCATTAAGCATTAAGCATTAAGCATCAAACATTGAGCATCGAACATTAAGCGTTGAGCATTAAGCATCGGACATTGAGCATTAAGCATTGAACATTGAGCATCGAACGTTGAGCATCGGGCATCAAGCATTGAGCATCGAGCATTAAGCATTGAACATTGAGCATCGAGCATTAAGCATTGAACATTGAGCATCGAGCATTAAGCATCGAACATTGAGTATTGAGCATCTAACATTGAGCATTGAGCATCGAATATTGAGCATCAAGTATCGAGCATCAAGTGACAAGTATTAAGTGTCAAGCATAAAGCATGAAGCATCAAGCGTAGAGTATCAAGCATCAAGCACTAAGTATCAGAGGTGTGGACTCAAGTCACATGACTTGGACTCGAGTCAGACTCGAGTCATGAATTTGATGACTTTAGACTCGACTTGACAAAATGTAAAGAGACTTGCAACTCGACTTAGACTTTAACATCAATGACTTGTGACTTCACTTGGACTTGAGCCTTTTGATTTGACATGACTTGCTATTTTCCCCAAAACCCAAAGATTAAAAAGTTATTTGGGAGCGCTCCGTATCTTTCATTTTCTACGTCTGTGTCGATCAGCGTGTTATTCCTGTCAGCTGGTGTGCTCTCAGTACAACAGCCAATCAAATTAGATCTACGTTGTTTTCATCACACAGCATTCATCCAATCAAATTGCAGGACAACCAATGACCAAGAGTTGTCAAACAACGCGGCGGTGAGAAACAATTATGCCAAAGTTGGTTTCGTTCGGGTATAAAAACTACGACTTGGTCAACAAAAAACGAATTGCCGTATGCAAATCACGCAGTTCGAATATTACAGACTGAGACGCAACAACTTCCAACTTCGTTTGACATTTGAAGTTGCACAAAGAAGGGTAAGTTTTGAATGCAAGATAACGTTTATTGGCTAAGTAACGTAACTTTTATTTGCTGTGTAGTTAAATGAGTGAGGCTGCAAACTCACTGCTAACGTTATAACCATAGACATCTTATAAGTAGACGCAGCATGGAGCGCTACTGCCTACTGGCGCAGACGAGACGCGTGGCCGCCATCTTGGAGTGGTGATCCGCTCCACTCAGAGCAATTCCTTTGGCAGGAGCAATGAACTGTCAACGCATTTAATTCATTTTACCTCACTGAATACCACTGATTTTCAAGCGCTTTTTTGTCATACGTGTAGCTATGATAACAGACACATATTTTGGTGTGTTTTATTATTCATAGTTTGCTTAACCGTAATGTAATATTCTTATACGCTATAAGTGACCAGACGTCCGAGATCAAAACTGGGAATATAATCCCAGAGAAGGGGGAAAAAACGGTAAGCTATTTTTAAGTTGAAGAAACAATATGATTAGGTTATATATACATGCGTATATCCTACATAAACAATGTATGAATACATTAGATATCTCTATATCTTAAAGACCTATAGACTGTATCTCTGTTGCTTCAGCAGCAGAGTTTATTCTGTCTTGACACTTTGTATTGATATTTTGTATTACATTCTTCCCTTAAATGATCATGTTTACACTGATTGTTTTATATGTATTTTTTATGTAAGTCGCTTTGGATAAAAGCGTCTGCCAAATACTTAACATATATAAACACCTGAAAGTCTTCATATCAGCTAAAACCACCAATCTGTTTCACTGGATTCAGAATAAAACCAAATTCTGTTCAACCCAACAATGTTAGTATTTGAATATTGTTACTTGAAGACTGATTCCTGGTTACAATTATACTGTTAAGAAAGTATTGTCTTATACTTTGCCTAAAATGAGAATGCATCATAATCAGTGGCGGCTGGTGAATTTTGTTTTAGGTGGGGCTGAAAGTTTGTAAACCAAACCCCTGTAGGGCGTCATCCTCCACCAGAAGATTTATTTGTGATTTTCACATACAAATATTGAAGATCTTTGCTCCTTCTCAACTCTGTGGTAATATTATTTTCATAAAATACAACCAATAGTACGTTAATGTTAAATCTTACTTGTGAAAAGTAATCCCCCGATTCCTATTTTCAACAGTCCGCTCATTTGAGCAGGAAAACGCTGAACACCAGCCCGGCATATTTGTTTTCTACCTGTCAACTATCAGTTTAGGCTGCTCGCCGGCTCCTCATCACCACTTCAAGATGGCGGCCAAATTGCTCACGTCACAGCAAACAATGCTGCGTCTACTTATAAGATGTCTATGGTTATAACATCATTGCAAACACGGCAATATGTTGTGTCCACTGCCGTTCACTACCTTATTTATACTTTTTGTCAAGTGATTTTTTTTAAGCAGGGTTGCATGAGGTACCTACACATAATGTTACGTTAGTCAATGTATCACACACGTGATAGCGTAGCGTAACGTTAGACGGCGGTTAGCAGCACCGCATATTTTAGCCACCTACAAAAAGACAAACATAGTCAAATAAAGGTCAGTTAAAATGTATACTATATTAAGAATATGTGTACATATTGCATAGGGCCCTGACATCTAAAAAGTACAACTTTGTTCATTGTTATGTTCATATATTTGTTATGTTTTTCATGTGTACGCACACATCAACACATACAGTATGAGATGAGATCAATGAGATAAGGTAAGAACAGGATAGAAACTGCTGTGGAACTAGTTACAATGCAATATGCCATGGAAATACAATGTTAACACTTTTGTGCAAATAAGTACAGTTGCACTTGTTTTTTCAAATGTGTTTATTCTGTAAAGGAATGAGTTAAATGTTTAAAATGACTGGTTAATAGTGCTATTTTTAAGTGCAATGTCACCACTATATTTTTCCCTGCAATTTCAAATACACTTGTTTTAATAAATAAATACAGTGTTTTAAAAGCATACACAATCTGTGTAAATACATTAGTCGGTGGTTAAAACGACTTGAAAGGACTCGAAACTCAAAATGCAGGACTTGGGACTTGACTTGAGACTTTCCAGTCTTGACTTTGGACTTGACTCGGGTCTTGCCTGTCTTGACTCGAGACTTGAGGGCAAAGACTTGAGACTTACTTGTGACTTGCAAAGCAATGACTTGGTCCCACCTCTGCTAAGCATCGAGCAATAAGCATCGAGGATTAAGCATCAAGCGTGGACGGGAACCAGGACAAACAACCAGATTCTCTTGTAATCGTTCAAATTTGTTCATTTACATTTCTAGCTTTGATGCCAAACTGGAAGAAATAGCTGCCGAAGTACCACGTAAAATCCGCAGGTGGGATGGCCATAACAACCATGGCAGGTGTTCAGAAAAGATCAACGGTTTGGCTTGACTTTGTAAAGAAAGACTGATGTATCCTGGAAAGGAGGGTGCATGATTAATATTTCGGTGTTTTTCTGATCGATCAGAATCGGCAGATTTTTGTGAAAAAGTATGTGGTTGCCATCCCCGATTAACAACTTTTATTGCCAATCACAAATGCTGATCCAATCTGGCTGATAATGTATTTATTTTTAGTCCCCCAGCTGACAAGCTAATAGCTAATTATGTGTCTCCATACACAGTGTGGAGCCGCTCCCTTGAGTTAATAAAAACCACCTCCGTTACACCCAATATATACTGCATTTCTTAGTACCTTAAGTAACTGGAGGATGAGGTTAAACATGTTACACACAGAAAGCAAGTCAGGAGCAGGCATGCTAACAGCTAAGTTAACCGCTAAGCTAGCTTGAAACAACACCAAGAAATAAGTTCTTTGTAAACTTTAATAAGTGCAGATAGAACCACGTTACAGCATAAAGTAAGTAGATCTACCCATCCATCCTCTCGGGGTTGCTGGGGGTCTGGAGTCTATCCCAGCTGCAATCGGGTGGTGTCAACATGAAATTAACAATTAGTTTAAAGAGTCTAGTGGTACGCCAAATAATCACTTGATTAAGGTGCAGTGTTTTATTTTGCTATATTCCAACAGTGTTAACCGTTAATGCATGCTTTTATTTCCTGTTGTCTAGACCAGCGGTCCCTTAACCTTTTTGTAGCTGCGGACCGGTCAACGCTTGAAAATTTGACCCACGGACCGGGGGAGGGAAGGGGTGGGGTTGACCAGGACATTTTTGAAGACCCCTGGTCTAGATTGACACCTGCTAATAGTGTTGGTCAACATATAAAAGTCGTTGGCGCATCTGTTCACCATGTCTCCCAATGTATTCCTTGCGTTTAACCACTGGGACAATCGCTTTGGAGCATTGTGTGGGCTTTTTGTGTAGTGTCTACATTCAGACACACACACACACACATTCTTTGTTACCTTTTTGAGGCCTCTGAAAAATGCCTACCTCTTTAGGACCACCCTTTCTAGATATATAAAGATTTGTATTTACAACATTAATAATATATACTGTACAATACATACTATGCAAATATAAAAAAGGTAAGCCTTTAGTAGTTTTTATTTTTTATTTTTTGTTTGTAATTATGGGCCTGCTGCAATGCAAGCAGCCCATATTATTATTGCTCATACTTCAACTTTTATTATTATAGTTCCGCACATTTCTCTTACGATTAATACGAGACGGATCGGCCAACGAAACCCCACATATGTTATACCGTCATAAAGGTCTCACTTGCGCCTACGGCGGTACTTTAAGTTGGCAACATTTCGTGTTACCATGGTGACACTATTCACAAATAAATAAAAAAAAGTCAGATTGAATGGGTACATACCATTTTAATGGACGATTGCTCTGAGACAAACGCCAAAAAGACAAGATTACCTCCTCTTGTAGCTCAGCCATACTTTCACGTAGCTCTGTGCTTAATGTCTCATTTTGTTCACACACTTGTCTACTTTCGACACAAGCTAACTGATAGCATGCTAACGTTACCTTGCTTGCATGCTAGCATTAGCATGATATTTTTTTTAGCTACATTTGCTTACGTTTACCCCAGAGTCAAATAACTTGGCACATGACACCTGTTAACTGTTAGCATGCAAACATGAGCATGCTAGCAAGCTAATATTAGCATGCTAACTTTTCTTGCTGTTTTTTCACTTTTTCTCGACTTCCGCAGCCATACACCTTACAGCCGTTTTACTTGATATGTGAGACATGCTAACTGTTGGCATGCCATCGTTAGCACACATGCTAAGTGTTATATTTTAATGTAAGCATGCTAATGTTTTAGGCTAGCTCTATTTTGTATAGTTGCACCTAAAACGCACGGATTCAGAAACTCGGCACCATCTTAAAGGTACGGCGGCTTCCGGCGGCCCCCGACCAGAGGTCCAGAGCACTGAATTTTATAGTTAGTTTTTAATCTTCATTATTTACTTCAAGTTATTACAGTATGTCTTGATATACATATTTATTTTATTTGTATTATTCAATTACTTAAACACACATGTTATTACATATGTTGGCCAGAGGGGGAGCACTTTTAAAACCGACGCACAGTCAATTTGAAAAATCCCTTCTTTTTGGGACCACCCTTATTTTGATAGATTTCACCACCAGCAAATGAGACATTCTCTATTACACAGGTATCAAACTCAACCACTCGCCACTTCATTTTATTTGGCCCTCGAAAACCTGGAAATTATATGTATCAATAAAGTACTATAACTTTTCTTACTAAATGTATTATTTCTTTCTATTTTGGGAGAAAAAAAATATATGTACTCCATGTAATCGCAAATTGTTAACTTAAATATTGTGTAATTATGCAAAAATATATTATCAAACATTCAAACCATTTTTTTAAATAGAAATAAATACTAATAATGATGATTTCAAAGCAAGTTATCTATCAAATTGTGCAATGTAAAAGTAGCAATAGATCTCATGGTTAAATTGTGAAATTTACTGTGGTTTTTACAGCATTTTTCTCTAAATGAAAAACTTTTTTTTTTTACTGTTATAAACAGTGGTGCCGTTTTGGCATTTACAGTAACACACCAACAAATCTACAGTTGTTGATTTGCGGTAAAAAAAAAAAAAAAAACTAAAAAAAAAAAACTGGCAGCTTAGGTGCCAAAATGTCACTGTAAAATATAAATTTTATTAAATTTACAGTAAAAAAACAAATGTAAATTTTACAGTAAAATTCTGGCAACTGAGCTGCCTTTTTTTTTTACCTTAAAAACAGCAGTACTGTTTTTCCATTTACAGTAATATACACTACATTTTGAGGTGAAATTATTGCAACTTACCACTTTTTTTTTTACATTTTAGTTTTAAATAAATCTACTAATAAAATGCATTAAAAAATTGTGTAATAATAGTATTCACTGTTAGAAGCGGCCCTCTGGGGCCAAACATAAGTGCGATGTAGCCCTCAGTGAAAACGACTTTGACACCTCTGCTCTATTAGATGAAATGGTTTTCCGTATTGGGACCATGATTTCGGTTCTAACTTGTTCACTGGTTCTCATATGGAAGGTACTTTTCCTTGTTGATGTCTCAAGTAGGGTAGAAATACAAGAACGCACACACACGCACACACACACACACACACACACACACACACACACATTCTTGTATTTGTTACCTTCTAGAGACCTCAGAAAAATATGAGGATTTGTATTTACAACATTAATAATATATACATACTATGCAATTATAAAAAAAAGCTTGTTGTGAAAAATGAGTTTGAATTTCACAAGAAAAAGGCCACAATTTCACAAGAAAAACTTAGAATTTTGGCAGTATTATAATAAAAGTCGTCATTTTACTCAACGAAAGTCAAAATTTTACAAGAAAAACTGAACATTTGTGCAATTTTATGATAAAGATTGGAATTTTACTCAAGCTTAAAATTTTGGCAATTTTATGAAGAGTCGACAAAAGTCCCAATTTTATAAGAAAACTTTAAAATGTTGGCAATATTATAATGATAATTGGACTTTTACTTGGCATAATTATGACAAAAGTCATAATTTTACTCAAAAAATTTCACTATTTTACAAGAACAACAAAGAAATTGGCAATATTGTGATAAGTCAGAATTTTATATGACAAATGTCACAATTTTGCATTAAAAATGTATAATTTTACATAAAGTAATTTTACGAGAAAATATTGCAATATTACAGAAACAGAAAGAATATGATAAATTATTTCCAATTTTACAAGAAAAAACTCGACACATTGTGAGATAAAGACTGCTTTTAATAAATGTTTTGTTTGTAATTGTTTTTTAATCTTCATTATTTACTTAAAGTTATTATAGTATGTCTCTATATACATTTTTTTTTTTATTTTTTTTTTTTTATTAATTTTGGGGCGCATTTCAATTTTTTACACACACTTGTTACATATGTTGGCCAGAGGGGGAGCACTTTAAATGTTTACACACACTTATTTCATATGTTGACCAGAGGGGGAGCACTTTTAAAACCATCCATCCATCCATCCATTTTCTACCGCTTATTCCCTTTTGGGGTCGCGGGGGGCGCTGGAGCCTATCTCAGCTACAATCGGCACACGGTCAATTTGAAAGATCCCTCCTTTTTGGGACCACCCTCATTTTGATAGATTTCACCACCAGGGGTGCAAATGAGACATTCTCTATTAGATGCAATGGTTTTCCGTATTGGGACCATGATTTCGGTCCTAACTTGTTCACCGGTCCTCACATGGAAGGTACGTTTCCTTGTTGATGTCTCAAGAAGGGTAGAAATACAAGAACACACACACACACACACACACACACACACACACACACACACACACACACACACACAGGGTGCAGGGGGAGATTTTCTGAGCTGGTAGTGCTGGCAGAACAGGAGATAGAGAAGTGCTTACACTGCACTGAGGGGTTGATGGGGGACATCAAAGGCTTGCTGTATAAATGAATATTAAAATTCAGCAGCAGTACCCCTCCTGTGTGTGATTAGCCCAGACTGGAAAGGACAGAACAACACGGAGACGGGGGGGGGGGGACGAGGCGCGCATAGGAAGTGCGAGAGTGAATTTAGGCTGATTACTGGCCCTGCACAAAGCTGCTTGCGGAGAAGCAAATGATCATAATCATGGACAGCAGTGCAAGTGGCGGAACTGTGAGTCATTGCGAGCGTGCACACACCACACAAGTCAGTGGGATCTGTGCAATAGCTGCTTGGCAACTGGCGTCCTCCTCGCGTTGCATAATTCGACAAAAGCTGCGGCTAATTTGGCGCCCCTCGTCGCTCGCTTGTGCGCGCATCAAATGCAACATTCCTGCGCTTTGATTCTCACACGAATGCGGGCGCCAGAGAGTCTTGTTCCAAGATGACACCCACCGCTTGTCCAAAAAAGACAACAACTCATCACTCACTCCTACACCAACCTGATGGATTTAGACTACGCTTTCTTTGTTTTATCATTACACTCACGTGCCTTTTTATTAAATAAATACAAGGATGATAATGCTCAGTTTGATTGACACTGTCAAAATATTGATGAATATGATCGTTGGTAGAAGTGACTCTAAACTGTTGCTCCTCATGTAGCTAGATAATTAACATATGATATTTAGTCCCAAAATTGTAGGAAGAATCGATGACTGTTGGTAGGGTTTGGTTAACTTATTTTTACACTTGAATGGAGATGTCTTGCAGGTTCTATCAGCCACCGCTGGAGAGTTAGGGTCTTTAACAGGAACTGTAAATGTACATTGTTGTGTGCATCATTGCATTTCCTTACAAAGGCATTATTGGGTGTTTACTTATGTTAATTACACCTTAATTGATCAGATAATTTACTTTTGGCCCTTGATCCACAATGTGAGACAAGAAAACAGATGTATTTCCTTTTGCTGTGCATTCTAAATAGTGAAAACTGCTAGCAAGAGGTGGCTAACGACGATGGGGGTACAATCTATTCTGTCGAGGGGTGTCAAAAAAAGATACATTTTCAAATGAATTAAAATTCTTACTTGTAACAATTAATTGATACAAATAAATATAAAGCTTATATATACATTATGTGTGCATATATATATATATAGAGAGAGATATATATATATATATATATATATATAATGTATGTATATATATATATATATATATATATATATGAATATGTATGTATATGTATATATATATATATATATATATATATATATATATATATATATATATATATATATATATATATATATATATACATACATATATATATATATATATATATATATATATATATATATATATATATATATATATATATATATATATATATATATATATATATATATATATATATATATATATATATATATATATATGTATATATAGACTGTAAAAAAAAAAGTTGAGAAAACGCAAATTTTCAAGTTAACATGATGCAACAAGATTTTTGCGTTTTCTCAACTTTTGACTACTGCAGGCCAGACACTGTTTTGGTAGTTAAACATAGTGAAACCTTATTTCTGAGTCTGACTAACTTGAAAACTATAATTAGTCCAACAAAATATACCAAAACAGTGTCTGGCCAGCAGTAGTCAAAAGTTGAGAAAACGCAAAAATCTTGTTGCATCATGTTAACTTGAAAATTTGCGTTTTCTCAACTTTCTTTTTTTTTACAGTGTATGTGTGTGTGTGTGCATACATATATATATATATATATATATATTTATATATATATATATATATATATATATATATATATATATATATATATATATATATATATATATATATATATGTAAATGTGTATATATGTATATGTGTGTTTATGTATATATATGTGTGTGTATATACATATGTGTTTTTGTGTGTGTGTGTGTATATGTATATATATATATATTTAATCTGTCCTGTCCAGCCACTCAAGCAAATCATATTGTTGATGTAGATGATCATATCTGCTGTACAGATTTACCGTAGAAAAGAGACATTTTGGATACTTCTATTGTTGTCTTATTTGTATTTGACTTTATTAAATGTTTGGGTAGAATTTTATCAAACAAAACCATTTTTCTTTCAAGTAATATAGAAATTCATCAGAGCTGTTATCTATTTGTGGAGGAATGTAGTTACTCATTGAACTGGCATCCAATGTTATTAAAAAACTATTGATTTTAAATCGAGAATTGTTTTGAATTTAATTGTTACCCCCAAGAATCGAATCGAATCATGTGATGCCCAAAGATTCACAGCCTTTTTCTGCCTATAAAAACAAAAATCCAAAGATCCCTTACACAATTTTATATACAGTAGGAAGGAGATCTATATAGCCCCATTCGTCACAATTTACCTGACATATGAAACATAAAGCATTGGGTGCACAATCCACTTTAGCCGCCAGATGGCAGTAAAGTGTTGAATATCTCAGAGTCGTATATAAAGAGAGTATGGCCATGTGGTTTCAGGCAATCTCTTCAATGATTGGTGAATAGGCACTCACGTGACTACAGGACGCCATGACTGCTACTAACTTTGAGCTGATGCTGTGTTTGCGGTGCTTCCTCGTTATTTTTTCAACGTGTATAAATGCCCTGTTGTGCGAGATTGAGCTGCTCAACCTGCGAGAATTATGGTAAGCTTTTCATCACTTACCCTACAGCCCGGAAAAGAAGACAAGTACGGGAAGTGAAGGTTTGTCATCAACACTGGATTAGATTACAGCGTCTTGGGGAGGTAAACGTTTTGCGTTTTTTTAGGAGAAAACACACATAAGCTAGAGTTGTACGGTATACCCGTACTAGTATAGTATCGCGGTACTAATGAATCAAAAACGGTACTATACTGTTTGAAAAGTACCGGTTCCCATTAAAAAAATTTTTTTTTTTTAACGTCATGACATTGCTGGTTTTACGAGCAGAGGAGCATGTTCGGCAGCGCACAATCACGGAGTACTTACAAGCAGACACAGTGTGTAGACAGAAAAGGGAGAATGAATGCATTTTGGCCTAAAAACTGACGATAAAGGTGAAGTTATAACACTGAAACGCCCTCAGGAAGAGGTGCTTTAAGACATGGCTAGCTAGTTAACGGCTACCGTTCATCTGCAGTCAGCAGTGTTTTAGCTACTTCTAAATCACTAATCCTAAATAAAGTAAGTTTCTTACAAGTATCATCCCTGCAGGACGAGGAATAGCTAAACATGCTTCACTACACAGTAGGAGGATACAATAGCTCACTGGCGTCACCGCAAACAAAAGCTAGCACGCCTGAATGTAAACAAATGCAATGGGTGGATCTACACCTGACATCCACTGTAATGATACCAAGTACAATAGCGTATGTAGTCGATACTACTATGATTACATCAATATTTTTTACCATCACAAAATCTTTTTTCCTTTTTCTAAAATGTATATTAAGACTTAAATTATGACCAATGTATGATCCTGTAACTACTTGGTATCGGATCAATACCTAAATTTGTGGTATCATCCAAAACTAATGTAAAGCATCCAAACAACAGAAGAAAAAGTGATTATTACATTTTAACAGAAGTGTAGATAGAACATGTTGAAACAGAAAGTAAGCAGATATTAACAGTAAACGAACAAGTAGATTAATAATACATTTTTACAGCTTGTCCTTTATAATGTTGACCAAATAATAGAATGAGAAATGACACAATATGTTACTGCGTACGTCAGCAGACTAATTAGGAGCCTTTGTTTACTTACTTACTACTAAAAGACAAGTTGTCTAGTATGTTCACTATTTTATTTAAGGACAAAATTGTTCTTCGATTGCAATAAAAAACATGTGTTTAATGTACCCTAAGATTTTTTGTGGTCTCCATTATTTAGAAAAGTATCAAAGTATCGAAATACATTTAGATACCGGTACCAAAATATTGGTATCGGGACAACCCTAACAGAAGCTAAGCAAATAATAACAGAATAAATTAACAAATTAAAGAGATGGTTTGACAAAAACAGACTATTTTCGAACGACAGGAGAACTAAAATAATGCTAATTGGTAACAGCAGAAGAGAAAGTCAAACACAAATACAATTAGACGGACATTGAAAGGTTAAAAGAAACCACATTTTGGGTGTAATAATAGATGACAAAATGAACTGGAACTCTCATAAAAAATATACAACATAAAGTGGCAAGAAATATGTCAAATGAATTGTGTTGGCAGAGCAGCGTATACAGGACAGTTTAGCTTGTTGTTGTTGTTTTGGCTTGTTAATAAAGAGAAGGTTGAATTGCAAAATATTTTCTGGACCAAAAGTCACTCCATATTCTTAATGCTTGACAGTGTTACCATATCTGAGTTATTGTGCAGAAATATGTGCAAATAAGTACAAGAGTACACGTATTGACTTAGCCTGTTACAGAAAAGAAAGATCATAAGACATAATGAGTGAGACATAGAGTGATTACAAATGCATTGGAGGCAGCACCACAGTTGACATACTTCACACACAAGTCACAAGTTCTCCGTGACTGTTGGTGCAAAGCTAATGAAGATTTTGACAAAACGAGGAACATGTTATTTTTTTGGTTGTTCTGTGTATTTTTTTATTCACGTTTATTGCGCCGTCAGTTGCGTGTTAGAGTGCCTGCAGGTCACTAAACACTATAGGAATGTAGCGGCAGAGTGAGCCATAAACTTATTCTTTCACAAAATAAAAGCATGTTTTATTGTAAAATTATGAGCTGGAGTATGTTTAGAGCTATATATAGATGTATTATTTTGGTTTATTTAACCAGAAAAACTAATCGCATGCATCCGGGCACAGCTGCACTTGTCCTTGGTAGCAGTCATGGAGCCTGTTGTTTAGCTGGCCTTACTTTCTTTATACACCACTTTGGAATATCTTAAAATGTGTTTTGTGGCAATTCCAACTTCGACCACAGCATCAGTTGCTATGTAGAATGGCACTATCCATCATTTTCAGCAGACTTCATTGCAAAATAATTCCCCCCTCCTTCCTCTCAGGGGAGATCCACCCAGGAATGGGGCCATATGAGTCCCTTCCCTACTTCCATGCTGTAAGTATGTATGCAATGTAGTAACAGTACCATGTCATATAATATTTGCAGTATTTTGGTCATTTTTGGTTCTTTTAAGCATTACCGTAACTTCTTTTGTGGGCGCATAGCAACAAACGCTTTTTCCGTTCGTCAACAACAGCAAAAAGAGCTCTTTCTGTGTTTCTTTACCCTAAATGTCAGACTTTGTGAGAGCTTTGAAGCATTGTCATATAGCACTATTGCTAAACCTTTCAAATAAAAACATTAAACAGTGACTTACAATATCCGCTCTTACTGGGATGGTTTCATTTTTCAGCACTTGTGCTCTCCTTGCGCTACTAAATTCAGATTAATCCTCACTCCCCGGATAAAAAAAAAATGCTTTTGCTGCGTTCCATTTGTTGAGAGCCAAGTTAAGAGCCATATTGTATCAAGTTGGATTTTCAAAGTTGGTACCAACTTCTCGGCTTGGTGCCACAACCTTCTGTATTCTACCATTAACTTTCCCTAACTCAAAGCTCAAGATCCATCTTCTTTATTTTATGGTGGGTCACAGCCGACCTTATTAGTAGCTTGTAGCGAGCAACTGACTACTTTCTAGTGGTCGGAGGAGCAGTGTGTTTCTACGCCAGAAAAGTAGTTCCTCTGTGTTAGCGCCTACAATAACAATGTCGCTACAGCTTGGTTAGTATGCAGGTCATATGGAGGTTTTTTAGAGAAACAGATGAATCTCAATAACCTGCATTGTTAGACGCCTCGTACTCACAGTTTTTCACTATTTAGATTGCACAGACAAGGGAAAGACGTGTTCTTGTCTCACATAGAGATTGTGGATGATAGGCATAATTTAGAATTTTGAAGAATTTTGAAAAAGTAAATAAATGTTTAAAGTTTAAAGTTAAAGTACCACTGAGAGTCTCACACACACACACTAGGTGTGGTGAAATTACCCTCTGCATTTGACCCATCCCCTTGTTCCACCCCCTGGGAGGTGAGGGGAGCAGTGAGCAGCAGCGGTGGCCGCGCTCGGGAATCATTACGGTGATTCAACTCCCCAATCCCAACCCTTGATGCTGAGTGCCAAGCAGGGAGGTAACAGGTCCCATTTTTATAGTCTTTGGTATGACTTGGCCGGGGTTTGAACTCACGACCTACCGATCTCAGGGCGGACACTCTAACCACAAGGTTTAGTTATGTTTACTGTACATCTTTCTACATATGTCCCAGTACACTCCCATAAGTATAATATCCTTCCAACAGCAAACAGAAGACCAAGTTGGTATGATCTCCATCAATATGTTGAGTAGTGTATCATGGTGGACTGCACATATTGCTGCATAGAGGAGGTTGGCCAGTCCACCTGTGCTGTGCGGTAGTACGTGTGTACACCTCACTCCCTAAAGTCTTAAGAGTCGCACTGGACAACAAGTTAGCAGCTCCGGTTTTTGGCCTCTTGCCAAGTGCTCTCAATCTGCAGATTCAGGCGGGTTACATTGGTTCCGTGACACAGATTGAGCGTGAAGTTTAGGAGGGTGTGTGCAACACCCTTGTCAACACTCTCAAAACTGCTGGGTAACTATTGGACCAAACCAAGATGGATTTCTTATTTAACCCAGTAAGATGGATTTCTTATTTAACCCAGCTAAATGGGTTATATATATTCAACCCAAATGCTGGGTCAATTTAACTGCAATACTGGGTTCATTCTATCAAATATATTGGTGGAAACCATGAGTGAGGACGGTGTGTGGAATACTTAAAGGGGAACTGCACTTTTTTTGGAATTTTGCCCATCGTTATTAAAGGCCTACTGAAACCCACTACTACCGACCACGCAGTCTGATAGTTTATATATCAATGATGAAATCTTAACATTGCAACACATGCCAATACAGCCGGGTTAGCTTACTAAAGTGCAATTTTAAATTTCGCGCGAAATATCCTGCTGAACACGTCTCGGTATGATGACGTCAGCGCGTGACGTCACGGATTGTAGAGGACATTTAGGGACTGCATGGTGACCAGCCAATAAGTCGTCTGTTTTCATCGCAAAATTCCACAGTATTCTGGACATCTGTGTTGGTGAATCTTTTGCAATTTGTTCAATGAACAATGGAGACTGCAAAGAAGAAAGCTGTAGGTGGGAAGCGGTGTATTGCGGCAGGTGTTGTGCTGGATAACGCTCCCCCGCCGTAGAATGCACCCCCTGTCTGTTTTGCCAGATAACACAGCCGGTGTTTCATTGTTTACATTCCCGAAAGATGACAGTCAAGCTTTACCATTGGCCTGTGGAGAACTGGGACAACAGAGACTCTTACCAGGAGGACTTTGAGTTGGATGCGCAGACGCGGTACCGTGAGTACGCATGCAGCTGCGGCTTCCAAACATTTGATCACTTGCCCGTACGTGCGTGCCGCTATGTGCATGTCACGTACGTAACTTTGGGGACTTTGGGGAAATATATGTGCTGTATGAACTTTGGGGAGGTGAACGGTACTTTGGGCTGTGGGATTGAGTGTGTTTTGCAGGTGTTTGAGTTGTATTGGCGGGTTATATGGACGGGAGGGGGGAGGTGTTTGTTATGCGGTATTAATTTGTGGCATATTAAATATAAGCCTGGTTGTGTTGTGGCTAATAGAGTATATATATGTCTTGTGTTTATTTACTGTTTTAGTCATTCCCAGCTGAATATCAGGTCCCACCCGCCTCTCACAGCATCTTCTCTATCTGAATCGCTCCCACTGCCCTCTAGTCCTTCACTCTCACTTTCCTCATCCACAAATCTTTCATCCTCGCTCAAATTAATGAGGAAATCGTCGCTTTCTCGGTCCGAATCGCTCTCGCTGCTGGTGGCCATGATTGTAAACAATGTGCAGATGTGAGGAGCTCCACAACCTGTGACGTCACGCTACTCGTCTGCTACTTCCGGTACAGGCAAGGCCTTTTTATCAGCAACCAAAAGTTGCGAATTTTATCGTCGATGTTCTCTACTAAATCCTTTCAGCAATATCGCGAAATGATCAAATATGACACATAGAATGGACCTGCTATCCCCGTTTCAATAAGAAAATCGCATTTCAGTAGGCCTTTAATCATTATGAGAGACGAGAAAAAAAAGTTAAATATTTTTTTTTGCCTTCTAACATGGAAAAATCGGCTCGTTGTTGGTAGCAATGCAGTTAATGGGAGCAATCAATTCTACCTCTAAATCAATTTAAAAATGCATTCAAAAACCGTCAACAATACATTATTTACATTCAGTAACCTGTATAATAACCAAACTGTAGCAACATTATTGTAAGAGCGAACACTGGGGAACTCTTTTGCTAGCGTACTAACACATTGGCGTGCTGCGGTATTAGCCGTGAAAGCTAACTACGGCAAGAGATAAGCTAGCTTCTACGTCAGCACGAAATATGTTTGAGTTTGTAATGCACAACACTGTGATACGACACCAATCTGTACTGACTGAAAAACATGAACAATAATATTGCAGTATCTGTAAAGTATTAGCCCACCTTTCATGTTTTGTTTGTACACAGCCATCCTGACAGCGTATGTACTGTAGTGTACTGTTATGTGCTGCATGTTTTATGACCAATATTATACTGACTCACTCAATGGACAGTTGTACGTTTGGTCAAGCTGGCCAGAGACGTTTCCTGTTGATTTGGGCACTCCATTAACTCGGCATAGTTTGGCCCAAAGTTCCAGATTTGCAGCGTGACCATGTCGCGCACTCTCTCGGCTTCCGTCTGCTTCAACGTTTCAGCCTCTTCTGCGTACTTGTTTCTATAAGCAGTCGTTCATCCTCCGTATATTCAGCTTCAAAAATATAAGGTTGTGAATCCTCATTCGTCCAAAAATAGTTGATTTTGTTGCTTGCTACCAAGTCTGCCATTATTAGAAAACACACTCGCGTTTGATTCAGGGAGTAGGAACATATTTGTTGCGAGAAGTCGGAAGTGCGCTGCTATGGAAATGGAAATAAATGCGCCAAAGAATTAGTTAGAAAATGATCAAAATAAGGTAAATATAGAACATATTACATATTGTTATGAATGTGTCTGTTACTACATTATATACAGGTAAAAGCCAGTAAATTAGAATATTTTGAAAAACTTGATTTATTTCAGTAATTGCATTCAAAAGGTGTAACTTGTACATTATATTTATTCATTGCACACAGACTGATGCATTCAAATGTTATTTCATTTAATTTTGATGATTTGAAGTGGCAACAAATGAAAATCCAAAATTCCGTGTGTCACAAAATTAGAATATTACTTAAGGCTAATACAAAAAAGGGATTTTTAGAAATGTTGGCAAACTGAAAAGTATGAAAATAAAAAATATGAGCATGTACAATACTCAATACTTGGTTGGAGCTCCTTTTGCCTCAATTACTGCGTTAATGCGGCGTGGCATGGAGTCGATGAGTTTCTGGCACTGCTCAGGTGTTATGAGAGCCCAGGTTGCTCTGATAGTGGCCTTCAACTCTTCTGCGTTTTTGGGTCTGGCATTCTGCATCTTCCTTTTCACAATACCCCACAGATTTTCTATGGGGCTAAGGTCAGGGGAGTTGGCGGGCCAATTTAGAACAGAAATACCACGGTCCGTAAACCAGGCACGGGTAGATTTTGCGCTGTGTGCAGGCGCCAAGTCCTGTTGGAACTTGAAATCTCCATCTCCATAGAGCAGGTCAGCAGCAGGAAGCATGAAGTGCTCTAAAACTTGCTGGTAGACGGCTGCGTTGACCCTGGATCTCAGGAAACAGAGTGGACCGACACCAGCAGATGACATGGCACCCCAAACCATCACTGATGGTGGAAACTTTACACTAGACTTCAGGCAACGTGGATCCTGTGCCTCTCCTGTCTTCCTCCAGACTCTGGGACCTCGATTTCCAAAGGAAATGCAAAATTTGCTTTCGTCAGAAAACATGACTTTGGACCACTCAGCAGCAGTCCAGCTCTTTTTTTCCTTAGCCCAAGTGAGACGCTTTTCGCGCTGTTTCTTGGTCAACAGTGGCTTGACACGAGGTATGCGGCAGTTGAAACCCATGTCTTTCAAGCGTCTCTTGGTGGTGGATCTTGAAGCACTGACTCCAGCAGCTGTCCAGTCCTTCTGAATCTCCCCCACATTTTTGAATGGGTTTTTTTTCACAATCTTGACCAGGGCGCGGTGATCCCTATCGCTTGTACACTTTTTCTGACCACAGTTTTTCCTTCCCTTTGCCTCTCCATTAATGTGTTTGGACACAGAGCTCTGAGAACAGCCAGCCTCTTCAGCAATAACCTTTTGTGTCTTTCCCTCCTTGTGCAATGTGTCGATGGTTGCCTTTTGGACAGCTGTCAAATCTGAAGTCTTCCCCATGTTTGTGTAGGCTTCAGAACTGGACTGAGAGACCATTTAAAGCCCTTTGCAGGTGTTTTGAGCTGATTAGTTTGTGGCACCAGGTGTCTTCAAAATGTAACCCTTACACAATATTCTAATTTTGTGACACACGGAATTTTGGATTTTCATTTGTTGCCACTTCAAATCACCAAAATTCAATGAAATAAACATTTGAATGCATCAGTCTGTGTGCAATGAATAAATATAATGTACAAGTTACACCTTTTGAATGCAATTACTGAAATAAATAAAGTTTTTCAAAATATTCTAATTTACTGGCTTTTACCTGTATATAAACGGCAGTCTGTATATAAAACGTTGCTGGAGGGTTTTGAAGTTGTTTCAGAGGGCTTTGAAGGCTACAACGGTGACCCCCAAGAGCCGCATCTTTCATGCGTTTTTTTAATAATCTTTAAAATCCTATAAGATAAAATAAAAAGACATGTGTTCTTGTCTCTCATAACGATATGCAAAATCCCCCCCCCAAAAATGCAGTTCCCCTTCAAGTCCTTGAGTGAGTCTGAGATTATTACCGTATTTTCCGCACTATAAGGCGCACCGGATTATACGGCACACCTTCAATGAATGGCCTATTTTAAAACTTTGTTCATATATAAGGCGCACTGCATTATAAGGCGCACCGCATTATAAGGCGCATAGAATAGACGCTACACTAGAAGCTGGGGTTACGTTGTGCACCCCGTAGTTGCGAGACCTGTTGTGGCTCAATATTGGTCCATATATAAGGCGCACCGGATTATAAGGCGCACCTTCAATGAATGGCCTATTTTAAAACTTTGTTCATATATAAGGCGCACTGCATTATAAGGCGCACCGCATTATAAGGCGCATAGAATAGACGCTACACTAGAAGCTGGGGTTACGTTGTGCACCCCGTAGTTGCGAGACCTGTTGTGGCTCAATATTGGTCCATATATAAGGCGCACCGGATTATAAGGCGCACCTTCAATGAATGGCCTATTTTAAAACTTTGTTCATATATAAGGCGCACTGCATTATAAGGCGCACCGCATTATAAGGCGCATAGAATAGACGCTACACTAGAAGCTGGGGTTACGTTGTGCATCCCATAGTTGCGAGACCTGTTGTGGCTCAATATTGGTCCATATATAAGGCGCACCGGATTATAAGGCGCACTGTCAGCTTTTGAGAAAATTTGAGGTTTTTAGGTGCGCCTTATAGTGCGGAAAATACGGTACTTGAATTTGGGGGATGAGCTATGCCACAAAACTACCCAACTCCTTACAAATAACCCATAAATATGACCCAACAGGCTCAACCCAGCATTTAGGTGAAAAAAAACAAAAACAGCATTTTTTAAGTGTGTAGGGATCTCGTCTCTGGTTTGATCCCCGTGCTGTGTAAAGAGGGCGGATTCAGGCAGATTACATTAGGTCCTATAATTTGAAATCCAAATAAACTTTGTGTCGACCAATTGTGTGCAAGCTTTTAAGTCGCTTTTATACGGTGCAGAAGAATTTGAACTATACATATTTCACAGGAAACACAGTACAGTGGAACCTCGTTTTACAAGCCCCTCTATTTACCAACTTTTCGGTTTGCAAACTTTTAGATCGCGCCAAATACGCCTCTGTGTAAGAACCATGTCTCTGTGTATGAATGCTTCATTCATTCATTTTGCGCCCCGCCGGCAGCCATTTTGTGCTTGCGCGTATTGAAGAGATTTAGGAAGACGGCTTCATAACACAGCAAGTGTGATGAGAACAGATTTTTCTGGAAAAATATGCCAAAGTGGACTTACTTCACAGCACACCCTCCCATATTTTCTCCTCTGCTTTGCCAAAGGAGCAGTCACGAGAGGACCTTTTCCGATGTTTATTTACTGTAAGTGGATTGTACCTTTAAAATGTTTATTATTGTAGCAATATGGTTGTTA